>NC_056739.1:445949223-446014223 GCF_019279795.1 Protopterus annectens
GAAATTTCCAGGGAATTGTTATGGCTAGGCTTGCATAGGCCTTAGGACCGATAGCCTAGTACCAACCTATGAACCTATATATATATATATATATATATATATATATATATATATATATATATATATATATATATATATATATATATATATATATATATATATATATATATATATATATATATATATATATATGTACATATATGTGCAGATATATATTGTGGGGTTGTTTATATACCTATATCTATATGAGTGTCTGCATATCTGTAGACATACACCTCCAATTATATATCACACATATATTTGTCTATATGTGGGGTGCATACAGACATCTGGTCCACACTCAGTAAGTCTCTTTCCTTCATAGCTGCACTTTTCTGCCTTGCTGCAACACAGACAGCTGTCACATGTGAACACAGCCTAACATCAGAGTGGTATATATGGTGACAGATTGCAAGTAAGCCTATTATACACCTATGGCATTTGTGCATGCTACATTACACATTAACATGACTGTCCTGCAAGTGATGTGTTCTGACACCCATGTGTCTATCATGACGGCAGTATTTCCACCACCAGCTATTGCCCACACTAATATACCAAACACAGATATTAAGGCTTACATCTTTGTCATTCATTGCTGATCTGCACAGTTGACAGGTATGTCCCACTGCCTACAGGGACAGACAGTATTGTCCAGAGCAGTTGTTCAGCAGAACATCATTACAGGAACAACTACTGATGGCACCTATAAATCATTCCACATCATATATCCTATTATTCTATACCATATACCACATTCAGTTAAATACATATATGTTTTACATACATGTTAATGTTTTTTTGACAGCTGTGACAGCTTTCTGTTCTTTGTTATGTTTTTTTTTTTTTTTTGTCTCTCTCACTCTCTCTCTCGCTCTGTCTCTCTCTGCACTAGAGGGATTGAGATGGTTTGAATAGATTGCAGCATGGGTTTTGTAGGTGATGCACATGATCAAGTGATGGGCTCTGCACCAATCAGTGTACACCAGTTGCTAACTGCATGCAGCCTGCTATGTAGTACTTCAGATAACCACTGTCATGGCATCCCAGTACTATAAATTACTAACTCATGTGGGCATTGTCCCTTAAACTATCCAGTATGGAGGACATCCTTCCTGTATGTGGGCAGTAGTGTTACAGAGAGCGGGTAGCAATACCTCTTACAGCAGGACTTGCAGACACAGGCCAACTACACATTTGTATTAAGATCCAGACCTACAGACAGCGTGAGTAATGTTGTTATTTGCATTGTATATTGCTGGTCTGTTTGTGTGTACATAGTAGTTTAGGATGAAATGCAGTCTGTCTGCATAGCTCTCAACTGTGGGCCTATCCATATGATGGCCAGTGGATTGTCTATTAGGTTTTGTCTGTGCACCACACAGGTCTTGTCCTAGATATATTACTGGCAGTCTGTCTGTTGCGAGCTATCAGTACATGGCTACATCCATTTGTGTTTCTGATGTCTTATTCCTGCATAAGGGTATGTTGCAACAAATCCTGTAACACCAGCAATTTCCAGGGAGTGTAACAGCAATATTGCAAATATGACCCTGTGCTCTTGCCTCTGTCCTCAACATATATTGCAGGCTTTGTCCTGCTGTGATACAGTTAGGGGTTGTTAGGTAATGGCCTATCATTATCTATTGCTAGCATTCCTGCTATCATCCCAGTCATATCGTGGACTCCCACAAAATATGTTGGCCAGGGTCCATACATATGGGGGCAACAGCTGGACAACATATGTGTGCCCTTGTTCATTCCAGAGGTCAGTGTGTGGTACACAGTGTTCTTTGTCCATGTACAACCTTTTATGGGGGAGGGGTATTCAATGCTATCAACCTAGGCTGTGACAACATCATCGATATCAGTGTTAAGACACATTGAGGTATGTGACTGTACACTTTCATACATTCCTCTATGGGAACAGTGGTGGGCTACAGCTTACAGTGTTACACACAGTTCAGTTAGTCAGTGTGATTGTGAGATGTTAAGTTGAGCAATGTTATGTGACAGATACATTGATATTACCACAACTAATACATTTCCCCTAGGGCTTGACTACAGGGTGTAATAGGAGGCTGCTGAACTACATCTGTAATTGTTGATTGTTACTTATCTTGAAGGCAAATCCTTTGTCTACCGTTGTACTAAGTAATAATTGAAGGCCTTGGCCTAGACAGCATAATATGTTTTACATCCACATTGCTTGCATCTACTGTTTTGTGTGGGCCTTGCATTCATCACCAATTATATATTTCACAATCTATGTGTTGTAAGTAATGGCATACATTATTGTATAGTACACAAATTAAAGGTTTTCTGTGTATGCATATCTGTGTGTGGTGTCATGTCCTTTGAATTGTGAGTGGGTATATGTTTAATGTAAGTATTCTCATTTGTGAGAATGGTTGCCACACTACACATTTCACAGGTGCCAGTTAAAGGGCTTGTGGCTGAGGGATATACTTTGCATCCAGTACTTCCATACTATTTCTACATATGTATGGCTACTAATACCTTTTGTCTGTGTATATGTGTATATACCTATATATATCATATATATATATATATATATATATATATATATATATATCTATATATATCTGAATATATTTGTCAATGTATAGATGTGTGTGCATACCTGCACCACTGTAATATGTACTCCTTCCACATTGTACATTCCCTGTGGTAGAATGCCTTTTCTGTATGATATCATATTGGGTGACTTCAACTACCCGATTATAGACTGGGAACATTACTCAAGCCCTAACTTTCTAGCCCAACGGTTCCTGGAGTTCAGAAATTCAAATGCCATGGAACAGCTAGTCACTGTTCCCACGAGAGGAGAAAATATACTAGATCTCATTATCACAAACATGGGGACAAAATGCTCCACACCGGAAGTATATCCCTCATTGGTGAGATCTGATCATAAACTAATCTCACTGGAAATCCACATCCCGCCCCCACCCCAAACAAAAAAGACCACAGTGAAGAACTTCTCTAAAGCAAACTTCACACTACTCAAGACTGGTGTGGTATCCTTCAAGGCCCCTGAGCCAGTGGAAACCACAACCCAAGCTGGAAGCCCTTACAAATGCCTTCTATGAACACCTCCAGGACTGCATGGATCAGGCAATCCCAAATAAAACCAAGACTCTTTCCACAAAGGGCAAACGTCCAGTCTGGTGGACCCCAGCCATTAACAAACTTTACAATAAGAGGAGAAAGCTATTACATGATAGAACAAAATCCATAAAAGGGAAGTCACCCCTGATCATTATTAGTAAAAAATACGAGCACTCATAAAATCAACTAAGGCCAATTTTGAGAGACAAATTGCCATGGATTCAAAGGACAATCATAAGGCCTTTTTCAGCTATGTTAGGAACCTGGGTGGAAACTCCCAGATATGCTCAGAATTAGTCCAAAATGATACAAAAATCACTGAACCCACAGACATTGCCAACATACTGGCAGACAGGTTCAGTGCAAACTTCACCCCCAAAGGAGAGATAACTATCCCAGCGGAGTGTAGCCTCCCAGACATCTCAAATGCGCAGGTGAAAGCTGCTCTCTCTAAAGCTAAAAACACAGCATCAATGGGACCGGATGGTGTCCCCGGCTGTGTGCTACATGAGCTAAATGAGGACTTAAACCTGCACATAAGGCAGCTGTTTAATCTCAGCCTTACCACAGGATACGTGCCCAAGGAGTGGCATACGGCAACTGTGGTCCCACTCCACAAAGGCGGTGCCTCTACGGACCCTGGTAATTACCCCATAAGCTTAACAAGTCTAGTCTGCAAAGCTATGGAGAGGATCATAATGGAGCTCATAAACAAAGATATAGGGGACTTGCAGACATTGGACCCGACCCAGTTTGGCTTCGTCAAGGGCAGATCATGCCTTTTGAACTTGGTCGACTTCTTCGAACCAGTCACCAAGGCCATTGATGAGGGAAAGGCAGTCCATACAGCCTACCTTGACCTTGCAAAGGCTTTCAACACAATACCCCACTCGGGTATTGTAGAAAAACGTACCAGCTTAAATGTAAACCCATATGTCACAAGATGGGTTGCAAACTGGCTTAAGGACAGAACCCACAGGGCTAGAGTTGCTGGCGCTATGTCAGACTCCAAGCCGGTCACAAGTGGTGTCCCACAGGGCTCGGTCCTTGGCCCCCTATTGTTCGGCATCTACTTCTCAGAAGTACAGGCCAACATGGGAGGACTTTGGCTGACAAAGTTTGCAGACGACTGCAAACTGGGCGCCATAGTGGAAAGTGCATCGGACACGGATATCCTTCAGAAGGGACTCACGGAAACAGATAGCTGGTGCCAGAGCCATGGCCTGAAGTTAAACGCCAAAAAATGTATAGTCATACCCTTCGGGAAAAAAGGTAACCCCAAGCTACCATATAGGTGGCAATCCACTAAGCACAGAAGAGGTTATCAGGGACCTAGGGACCCAGGTTGACAGTGGCCTTTCTTTTGACACTCACGTTGCTAAAGTGGTTAGAAAGACCTTCTACATTGCCCACCTGATCATGAAGGGATTCACATCCAGATCTAGTGAGGTCATTGTTCCCCTGTACTCTTCACTTATCAGACCAATGATCGAGTACAATGCCCCATTCGGGATGTATCTCACCCGACATCTGCAGCAATTGGAGAGACCCCAAAAGTTCCTCACCAAAAGTATAAAGGGACTCCAAAATCTGTCATATGCTGCCAGATTGAAGAAACTTCAGCTCTATTCAGTCGCATACCATCTGCTCAGAGGTGACATGTGCCTGACATACAAGGCCATGTCCAACCCGGAATTAATGGACATGCTCCACCTCAAAAAATCCAAATCCACCAAAACCACTAGAGCAAGCGACTTAAACCTTAGCACGGATATAAATAGGATGTGCTGGAGGGATAGATTTATCACTCAGAGACTCCCTATGCTGTGGAATAAAATCCCGGTCCATGTGAGGCAGAGCACCTCGCCAGCTCTGTTCAAGAGAAATCTTGACCTGTGGATGGGAGATCGTAGGTTTACCCCGGGAATCATCTCTGTGTCACTGCTGGACAGAGGCACAACAAACTAATGGGCACAGTATTTTTTCATATAAGGGGTGGCATAAGCCACAAAACTTTGGGCTAGGCTTATAAATGCCTTAGGGCAGATAGCCTAGTATAAACCTATGAACCTATGAGCCTATGTTACAGATATTGGCCGGACATTTTAAAGGTGAATTGGCCTACTGTTAAACCATTGAAGCTGTGCTTTGGAGGGTCCTGGAGTCAAGAACTGCATGTGCTGGATATTGAATTGCACAGCATATCTGTTAGGGCTGTGGAGGGGGGTAACATAGCACTAATTGCCAGGTATCCCTCATTTGAGACCCCACCCCCATTAACAGTGCATATAGTCAGTTATGTTGCAGTGAGTGGTTCAGGATGTTGTTCCCATGTGGAAATGCTATACACATTTCTATCTGTATGTATATCTATCTATCTATCTATCTATATATATATATATATATATATATATATATATATATATATATATACATACTTATATATGTAAAACCCCTATATATATATATATATATATATATATATATATATATATATATATATATATATATATACATATATATATGAACATATTTATCTATCTATATACAATTGATGTTATATGATTATTTGTGAGTCATACACACACACACACATATATATATATATATATATATATATATATATATATATATATATATAGAAAGAGAGAGAGAGAGATGTCTATCTGTTTACATTTACAGATATATATTTGTCCATATGTCCATGCATGTTTGGCTCATAACTTTGGCCTGTACCTCATTCTCTTGGCAATTGACATGGATGATCTCAGGATTGAAGTCAGTAACTAATGATGACACATTTGTGTTTCAGACTTCAGCTCCTTCAAAATATGTGTTTTAATACATATAACTGTTTAACTAGCAATGTTTTAAGTGTATACGAGCAATATTTGACATATATCCCTAATTGTACCCACATTTTGGCACACTTTGTCCAGAATTCTTGCATTAAGAGGTTGTGTGGTATGATATTACTGCATTTCCTGTACTGTTGAATGATTGTGTTGGATGATATGTTTGTGAAAACATCATGGTTATGTATATCTGCCATGGCTTAGTGGTAAATCAGAATTGCAAAAACAAGTGCACCAAACTCTCGAACTTGTCCACAACAAAGTATATTTAATGTAAAGAGCTTTTCGTCACTGTGATACAGTGCACCAAACTCTCGAACTTGTCCACAACAAAGTATATTTAATGTAAAGAGCTTTTCGTCACTGTGATACAGTGACTTCATCAGGCAAATTTAAAAACCATTAAATTCATTTTAAATAACATTTTTAAAAACTACCTCATGATACAAGCCTTCCAATCAACACAGTTAACTAATTACATACACACTCCTTCAAGTAACTAAGCACTACGGCTACAAAGTTATTTAAAGCTGTATATACTGAAATAAAAGTATGATATCACAATAAATTACATATTATAAAATGTGCATAAACAATAAGCATCAAAAAACAATACATATCATAATTTTTCCTACTCTAGCCAAATGCTAACAGAATAATAACTTTGTTTATCTGCACATGCTTTTGAGTTTAAGTAAACAAGAGATGCTACAACATTCATTAAGCCCTGGGTTAAAAAATGCGTTGAGACGCATCTGCCAAATTAGTGATACTTAGGGTGGCCTAATGGTTAAGGTGTTTGCCTTACAAACACAAGGTGCAGAGTTTGAGTCTCACAAGGAATAATTGGCTAAGCTTAAAATGGCTCGCAAGGGCAGTTAGCTTAGTATGAACAAGTAGCAATTCTTGTTCTTCTAAAATAAGGGCTGTTGGACCCCCTCTAATGTCAGAATGTATTTGATCAATTATTTTAAACTTGAAATTGTGCCCTCCATTTAGTACTACATGTTTCGCTAAGGAACTTGTTGTTTTTTGCTTTTCATTGTCATGTATGTGTTCATATACCCTATCACGGAACCGTCGGTCCGTCTTTCTGATGTAGTATGCCATGTACATTGTGCACAACGCTAAATATACTACGGATTTAGAATTACAATAAAATTTAGAATGAAGACTAAATTTCCCCTCCCTGATTGTAAAAGTTTTTCCTACATCCATGAATTTGCAGTACCTACAGGCCCCACAAGTACTCATACCAGTATATTTCTATCAAACTTCAATACACTTTTCCTTTCTAATAAATTCCCTCCTGCACAACAGAGGTTATATGGGTCAGTCGAGGGCCCTCCTTCCATATTGGATGAGCGTAGGTGCATTTCTAATGGTGTTACAGGGCTTATTGGAGCTCTGCATTTTGCTGACTGGCTCAAAGATACAACAACACTAACAGCAACTTTTGAAAGATCTCAGGAACTATCATACACCGCAAATGCACAGGTTAGTTCACAGCCTTAAGCTGAAAAGTTAAAACTGCTGGATAACAAATTACTAAAGCTTAAAAAAATTACAGCTGGAAGTGGTTTACTTCAAACAATGCTTGCACGAGTGTATAGTGCCGAAGGGCTTAAGGTTTCACCAGTACCCTACAGGGTTGATTGCCGAATCTCTTTTCCATTTAGAGTTGGTTACTCTCTTTGACCAACAGGGTTTTGACTTGCTGAATTTAATGATTAAACATTATGTATTACAAATAGAAGCACTTACAAAATAAGTTTCTGAGCTAAATACTGATATTATGAATGAATAAAAAAATAACTCATAAAACATAAAAAAATAAAAAATCCAGCCGTCTGCAATCTGGTGTTTCGTTTAGGTTATTTTTTGGCACTGGTGCTACTACATTAATCTTGCTAATATGAACAATTCTGCAAGTGATTCGACCTTGTTGGTAGATGGTGGAATCCCCAGTCTTGTATGCCGTGACTGTACATCCAGTGAAGTAAGCAAAATGCATGAGGAAATAGTCTCCTTGAAAGGAGACCTAACTAGGCTCATAGAGTTGTTGAGCCAAAATGAACCTGTAGGTGGTGCTCCACTACTGGGTTCGATGTTTCTTCAAAGTAAAAAGGATTCCGCCGTTTTGATTACGTCATCTCCACGCTTGGTTGGCATGAGTAATGGTGGGGTGCAGAGTGGATCGGTGTTTGTTCCTGATACAGCTTCCAACAGTGCAGGGCCGAATAAGGCTGGACATACAATTATGGACAACAGGCATATTCATGACGATGGAAAACTGACTTCTCAAGCGTATTCTCATACACGAGGTACTGTTCCTTTATCTAAACAGCGTTCTAACTGTGTCAATTGTAGTTCACAGAACGCTGATGTTTTATTTCATTCTGCTTATTCTCGGACTGCTCATGTCCCTTGTTACAAGGATATAGTTGATAAAAATTATAAATTTGATCATGGTTTTGATGTAAATGCACTAATTCACAGTTTTCATAACGAAAATGATAAAACGCCTACTTTAAAAGAAATTATTTTTTTACTGGAGAAGAAATTGTTTGAATTGAAACGCTTACAGGTGGACAACAGTTATTTAAAAAGCTGTTTAGCTCACAACATTGTTCCACAGGGTTTAAGGTTTTATAAATATCCCTTTGGCATTTTGTACACTGAAGCAGTTTCAAAAGACTTTCATAGTTATTTTGACGAGTGTGGTAAAGGTCTTATTGAGCGTATGGTCAAATATAATGAAATATTATTGGCAACTTTGGTGGCTGACACTAATAAATTAAATTCAGATATAACTAATGATTTATTGTTTTCTGAATATGAAAAGTTGTATATTAATGTGCTGGTCAAGATAGATAAAAGGATTCATAATATTTTTGTTACAAAGCAGAAAAAGTTTTTGAGGGACAAAAGGCAATACGAAGAGGGTAAAGTATATTCAGGTCCTTTTAAGAAAAACAACAATAGAATACATGGCTATTCACATAGATTATACCATGAAGGTGATAATTGGGAATTTGATCATGTCCACGATAGGATTCCTAATTTAGAGGAACACAATGTAGATGTACATGTTGTACATAGACATTTGGACGAGTTAGATTCCTTTAGTGCAGAAAGTGAACATTTTTTAGTACCAAGAAGGTCAGAGCGCATAGCGAGCAAACCAGGTTTCCTTCAGACCCAGGGCGTTCGAGCAATGCATATGGGACCAACTATGGATGGAAAAAAACAGGGAAGAAGGGGAAATATTTTCTATTGAGGGTAGTCATGGTACTCTTAGTGAGTACAGAGGATTTAAAAATTTTAATTACACATCTTGTAGTTTATCTAAACTACATTTTAGCCTTTTCTCTAAAGGTTTCAAATTTGTCAAATCCTAGTATGGTGACATTGCAAATCTTTTAATAGATCTGAAATTATATTTAAGAAAATTAAACTTAAATATTATGTTTAACCATAACCAAGACAATGAAATAAATATCACCAACAGGCATTTAGAACTTGCTAGGAAAAGTGTTTATAATCCACCACTTCATCCTGTTATTTTACTGTTTGAGAAGACAGTAACTGAAGAGCTATATGAAGCATATCCCAAACATAAATGGCAGAAAGGGCATTCAAATCTGACATTTGAGGAAAGTAATTTATTATATGAACTACAGCTGCATAATAATCTTCGTATTATGAAACCTGACAAGGGTGGGGGGGTGTTATTTTTAACACTGAGGAGTATAATAATAGTATTACCAACATTTTATTAGACAGTTCTACATAAACCCCAGTGTCAAAAAATCAAATCAATATAGCATATGGAAGAATTGATTCTCTATTGGAAGAATATTTATTAGAAAATAGAATTGATAATAAAACTTACCATTTTTTGAGACAACTTCACCCTTGTGTTCCTAACACATTTGGTGTGCCCAAAGTACACAAATTAATCAATGAACCCCCTTTTAGACCTATAGTCTCAGCAAAAAATTCCAAAACTCATCCATTAGCCGTGTCTGTAGACCATCATATTAAGGACATAGTAAACCAAACCTCTCATCTTATTAAAGACTCTTGGGAGTTTTTGAGTAAAATTACTAACAATCTTTGGAGCAGGGACTGTACTTTTCTTACTATTGATGTGAAAGATCTCTTTACATGCATTCCTAGAGATGAGGGTCATGACTATTTTGGCAATAGTTTGAACAAGTTTTCTAGTCTGCTCAAGGATAGAATCTCCCTCATTTTGGAGCTTATGGAGTTTATACTCGACTCTAATTATATTCATTTTCAAGGAGAGTATTACCAACAAGTTAGTGGTATCACCATGGGTGCAGCCTGTGCTCCAGTCTATGCAAATTTAGTTTTACTTGAATGGGAAAATAGGTATGTTTTTTTCTTGTCCTTTCTTTAAACATATCAGCCTGTACCTGAGATTTTTGGATGACATCTTTGTGTTGTGGAATGGAACACATGACACAGTACAGAGGTTTATGGAATATTTAAATTCTTGTACTTCCTTCCTTTCTTTTACATATACACATAATGATACAAGTATTAACTATTTGGATGTTATCATTTCCAAAACCAGCAATGGATTTAAGTCCAACATTTATAGGAAGGACACATGGTGTAACAGCTATCTCCATTATAGCAGTGACCATCCTATAACACAAAAGAAAAGTCTCATTAAAGGCCAGGCAAATTTATATTTTTGGTTAAATGCTTTATGGAAAGAGAATATCCTACTGACATGGTTTGTGAAGTTCTGGAAGAGGTTTACAATGGTTGGGGTACCAAATACAAGCCGTTGTTGGGACATTCCTTATATATTGTAAATGATGACAATAAAAAAAGAAAAAAAGCTTTCATGGAGCTTGCGTTATACAATATAATATGTTCTCTGATGTATTTACACACACACATTGAGAGCAAATTGGAATTTATTTAAAACTAACAAGGATTTATACAACTTAGTGGGGGAACAACCCTTGTTCACATATAAAGTTGGAAGGAACTTTAAAAGAATGTTTGAACAGTATGATAGGGAGGTCATACAATTTAGAGCTACTGTCCCATGTGGCAGTTGCAGTGTTTGTTCCTTCATTAATAGTGAGGAAAAGATTAAGATGAACAATGGCTTGAATAGTATAGTCAGATTTTGCAGGGGAAATTGTAAAACAAAAATGTTGGTCTATATGGCTGTATGCACAAATTGTTGTGCATTCTATATAGGAAAAACAGAAAGACCATTTAAAGACCGCATTTATGAACACTTGTACAATATTAGGACATATAAAGAGACTAGTGCTTTATTTAAGCATAGTCTATTATGTTCTTCCTTTGGAGGTTACAAGTTTGGTATCATTGACATTGTTAAGGAAAATCAATATAGGGGAGGGGGGACTTGAAAAATGCTTTGTTGTGCAAGGAACTTATATAGCAACTTAGGTTAAAATCAAACATTTCACCTGGTCTGAATGACTACATAAGTATCAAATCTGCATTATTGAAAAAAGCTGAAAGTATTTGAATTACAGACATTATTGTATTTCATGAGACAATGGTATGAGTTTTTGTATTACATTGCACTGATAGCATTGCATTGTATTGCATTTTATTGTATTTTATTGTGATGCTCTTTTAAATTTCAAAACTCAATTTCCAAAAGCTTAATTGATGTTAATTGTGTTTAGCTATAAATAGTTATATGTAGCACTGGTGCTTTCATCTGAAGAAGTCTTGTGATCAGATGAAAGCACTCATCCGTGTGTTTTTTGTGGATTCATAAAGGATTTTACACCAGTATTTGTGGCCTAAATACTGATATTATTGCTAATGAGGATTTTATCAGGTATAAGTTTGATTACAAAAGGTCATTTTCTAGCATTGACCAGCTTCTAGAGAGATTAAAATTCAACAAAAATAAAAAATTGCATCATAACAGGCAAGCTTACAGTAATGGCACTGCATACCCTAAACCTTCGTTAGCACAAGTCAGGCAATTCGAATTAAGGGTGAATACAGTGCAACAGGATACTGAGAATTCTATTGCTGAATTGGAACGTGATAATACTACTAATGTTGTAGTGAAACGTAGTGAACGCCTACGCAATAATAACAATAATACTCGACCAGCGTATAACAATGACTGTTTCAATAATGCTTCACAAAGTGACAATATGAATAACAACAAGAATTTTCATTGTGCCAATCATACAGGTGCTATTCCGAAGAAACATTACCAGCAACCTCAAAAAAAACAAACAGCGCAACAACAAGCGCAGGAGATAGCACATTGTGTATCTCCTAAAGTGGACATTATTAAAAATGCAGCGGGAGATTTTCATATTTATAATTACTCAATGTGCTGCATTAATCCAGTTCTTATTGATTTACTAGCTAAAGGCAATAAATTTGTACTGAGTAGACATTTAAATGTCGCACAAACTATTTTGGACTTAAAACTTTATGTCAGAAAATTAAACCTTAGAATGCTGTTAGGTAATTCTAATTACACGGACCATTCTTTTAAGGTTTCGAGCGTATACAACCCTCCACTCCATCCAGTACTAAATTTATTTGAAAATGTTTGTGAACTTGATTTAAGACATATATTTGATCTACCAAGGATGAATAATAGTAGAAATAGTAATAAAGATAACGTCTCACAGGACGAAGCTAAAGCATTACAGTACTTGAGGTCTCTACAGGTTCGAGTAGTTAAACCAGACAAAGGTGGTGGGTTGGCCATTTTCTATTTGGCTGACTATAATTCCAAAATGTGTACCTTTCTTGACAGTGATGCTTATGTGAAAGTTTCATTGAATGAAATTCACATAGCATACAGTCAGATTAGGAGTTACTTTAATGGTTTATTTATTGAAGCCAAAACTGATATAGATGTCTATAACTATATTTCAGTAGGATGTCCAAAGATCCCGATCATGTTGGGTATTCCGAAGGTACACAAGAGCATCACCAACCCCCCCATGTGACCCCTTATTGATAGCAGGGGTTCTATTACATACCCCTGTGCAAAAGTAATTGATGCTATTTTGCAGAAATATTTCAAAACAGAAGAGCAAGTCTGTAAAGACTCATGGACATTTCTGCAGAATATTAATGAGCTACATTTCAATAATAGTGACAATTTCTTAACAACTGATGTAAAAGATCTTTACACTTGTATACCATACATTGAGGGAATCAAATGGGTGAGTTCCATCCTTAGAGGGAAGGGGGGCAACAACACAAGAAATTGACCTAGTTGAAGTAGCCTCAGATATCATCCTTACCAACAACTTTTTTTCTTTTGATGGAGAATTTTATCTCCAAAAAACAGGGGTTGCTATGGGTTCATCAGTTGGTGCTAGTTTTGCAAATTTAGTCACGGTCTATTGGGAAAAGGAATTTATTTTTAATAATCCCCAACAGTTGTGCCAATTTACATATTATACCCGTTTTTTTTAGATGATATTTTTATCATCTTTAAGGGTAACGCACAACAGGCCAGCGAGTTTGTTAACTACTTGAACCAAACTACAAACTTCTTAGAATTTACATTTAATTTTAACAGTGAAAGTATTGATTATCTTGATATCAAGTTGTTTTAAGATACAATGAATGGTAGACTAGTCTCTAATATTTTAGAAAGAATACTTATTGTAATTATTTCTTGCATTTTACAAGTAATCACCCTTTTGTACAAAAATGCACTATTGTTAAGGGACAGCTAATTAGAGCAGCTAGAATGGTTTCACTTGATAAAGATTTTTTCAATGAACGTCAGTTACTTGCGACAATGTTTCAACAACGGGGGTACCCTATTGAGCTGATTGATTCACTAGCTGATGAAGTTAGAACAAAAATAATTAATGGAGTAATCAAACTTATACTCAAGGGTGAGAGTCCATTAATTAATATATTGAATACCCCCCCAGCCAAGTTACACATGAGGTTAGATGAAACCTTATTGCAAGCACTGACAATTCAAGTTTAAACTACTATTGTAGTTTCATAACAACATACAGTGACGACAGCTCTAAGAACTATCTTGTATAAAAATTTGGAATTTATTAGTAATGATATCTTCTTAGTTGAGAAGCTAGGAACCCACCCAAACTTGATTTTCAGGAGTGGTACTAATCTTAGTTTGATAGAAATATTGGCATGAGTACTTGTGGGGTCTGTAGGTACTGTAAATTCATGGATGTAGGAAAAACTTTTACAATCAAGGAGCAGAAATTTAGTCTTCATTCTAAATTTGATTGTAATTCTAAATCCTTAGTATATTTAGTGTCGTGCACAGTGTGCATGGCCTACTACATTGGAAAGATGGACCGACGGTTCCGTGATAGGGTATATGAACACATCCATGACATTGAAGAGCAAAAAACATCAAATTCCTTAGCAAAACATGTAGTACTAAATGGGGGGCACAATTTCAAGTTTAAAATAATTGATCAAATACATTCTGACATTAGAGGGGGGTCCAACAGCCCTTATTTTAGAAGAAAAATAATTAATTTGGCAGATGCATCTCAACGCATTTTTTAACCAAGGGCTTAATGAATGTTGTAACATCTCTTGTTTGCTTAAACTCAAAAGTATGTGTAGATAAACAGTTATTATTCCGTTAGCATTTGGCTAGAGTAGGAAAAATGATGACATGTATTGTTTTTTGATGCTTATTGTTTATGTACATTTTATAATATGTAATTTATTGTGATATAATACTTTTATTTCAGTATATACAGCTTTAAATAACTTTATAGTCGTAGTGCTTAATTACTTGAAGGAGTGTGTATGTAATTAGTTAACTGAGTTGATTGGAAGGCTTGTATCATGAGGTAGTTTTTAAAAATGTTATTTAAAATGAATTTAACGTTTTTTAAATTTGTCTGATGAAGTCACTGTATCACAGTGACGAAAAGCACTTTACATTAAATATACTTTGTTGTGGACTAGTTTGAGTGTTTGGTGCACTTGTTTTTTGCAATTCTGTTTGATCATTTACTCAGTTTGTCGAGTCTTTTTTAGTGGTAAATCACTTTGTGTATGGTGTGCAGGGACCTGGGTTTGAGTCTTTCAGAGGCTGTTTATTTTGTTGCTGGTCAGAACATGGGCCGTCGGATACACAGTGATTAAGGCACTTTAAAGCAGTTATAAGCGGATTTGCATGGCGGTAAGCACTGCTAATGTCTGGTTACAGTTTCTTATACTCTGTTAGCTTCTGAATTGCTTAACCTGTGTAGGCAGTGCTTACCCCCATGCAAACAGGCTTAAACCCACTTACTGCTGCTTAAAAGTGCTTACTCTCACTTACCCCCACGTTAATTTCTTTAAAAGAAAAGAAAAAGGGGATGACAGGAAAGTGGTGAAAAAAGG
Source organism: Protopterus annectens (assembly GCF_019279795.1). Lineage (NCBI taxonomy): Eukaryota > Metazoa > Chordata > Ceratodontiformes > Protopteridae > Protopterus > Protopterus annectens. The sequence goes on from NC_056739.1 coordinate 445,964,652, forward strand.
GGCACAAAGAGGGAAAGACAGTAGGGAAAAATAGCCAGGGATGTGCAGCAAGGGTGTAGGGAAGGTCCATAGCTGTGAGAACAACAGTGGTCACAGAAACACAGAACTTTAATGAAGCTTTCAGGCTCTCAACCCTTCATCAGCATTACACAATATACAAATTTACATCATTTAAATAGAGGAACAATTAAAATCACATGATCAACCAGCCAATGAACTTTTTTTTTTTTTTTTTTTTTTTTAAAAAGTTATTTAAAAGGGAAATGTTTAAAACATAAAAATATGTACAAATAATGTGTTATACATAATATATCATTTTTAGTAGTATTTTATAAGTTATTTAGTTGGCGTTTAACTAGTATTGGTTTTATACTAGTAGTGTTATTTAATCCTGGTGGATTTTCAGCCTGTAGTCTTATTATCCACTCTAGTTCTCTTGTTTCTACAAGGTTATTTATATCAGCCCCCCTCATACCCACTTGTATTGCATCTATACATCTGAATTTAAAAGTATGTGTATTGAACTCATGTATGTGCTTATATAGGGCATTAGTCTGTATTTGTCTGTTTATTTCAGACCTATGTTCAATTATCGGTCTTTCAACCTCCGTATAGTCTTCCTACATAAAATGCTTGACAATTTACACAAGTGGCAAGGTAGATAATCTTTGTGGTATTACAATTAGCATTAACATGAAAATAAAACTTCTTATGCGTTATGGGGTGTATAAAAATATTGTCCCCTTCAAAAATATCAGCACAGCAGGTGCAGTTATAGCATTTGTAGGTCCCTTTGTTACTATAACCAACATTGTGCCTTATGTCAAAATCCTTATAACACAACATGTTTTTCATGCATTGGTTATTTCTATAAGCAAAACTAGGTCTGGATCCTACTATATCACTTAACTCTGGCATGGCCATAAGTATAGGCCAATTTTTATATATTATGTTACTAATTTGATTAGAGTAACCTGAGAAGGTTGTTATATATCTTAATCTAGTGTCCTTCTTTTTAGTAGGCACTAAATTACCATTATCTGCATCTATATTCTCCTCTAAAAATATTGGTTTATAGCTTGTTTTCCTACCCTCAACTATCATATCAATATTTTTCTGTATAATAGTCTCAGAGTATCCACTTCTTAAAAATTCAGCTTTCATTATGGATGTCTCATTCAAATATACCTGCTCTTCTGTTGTTAATCTGCTTATTCTAATTAGTTGTGACTTAACTATACTTTTGAACACATGTGGGGGGTGCATACTATTACTATCTAGATATCTTATTGTATGCACATCTTTTTATGTACCATAGTATGTATTGTTTCATCCTTTTTATACACTTTCACATCTAGAAATACAATCTCATTGGAAGATGAACACATTTTAAAGTTAAAGAATTGTGCAGTGTTATTGATATATGTGACAAACAAGAGAAGATCTTCCTCTGTACCATCCCATATGAAAAAGCAATCATCTGAACTAATCTAGCATAGCTTTTCACATGTATATTCAATGCATGCTTATTACTCAAAATATATTCTTTCTCCCACTGAAACAATACAAGATTTGCAAAAGTATTAGCAACAGATGTACCCATGGCAACTCCTGTTAGCTGTTTATATGGTGTGCCATCAAAAATAAAAATATTGTTAGTCAATACTAAGTGAAGAAGAGAACATATATTTTCCACATCTCGAGGATGTTTGTTGGTACTAGACAATAACAACCTTCTAATGGCTTCTACTCCATAGTCAATAGGAATAACAGTGAATAGTGATTCTATGTCCAAAGTTACAAAAATAAAGCTGGGGGAAGCTGTTGTGTACCATAACTTAAGCTTCCTTAAGAAATGTGTGCTATCCTTCCCTATGCTTCCACATTTAGGTAGTAGTTCAGATAAAGTAATTTGTAAATATTTGGATATAGTTTCGGTTATCCAGCCCTTACCTGAGACAATAGGTCTGTGACCACTGTTGTTCTCAGAGTTTTGTTCTATCTACGTGTTCAGTAATAAGGTCCATAGCTGCCCATTTCTTCTACAGTAACAGCTGTGCATATACATTGACTTTGGAGGCAGATTTAGGCACTCAAACCCCTGGGTGGGGGTGAGGACAACAATAATTTGTTGTGATGCCAGTTAGTCCAGATTACATGTGTCCAGTGAACATGTGTGCAAAATGGACAGCTACGGGGCAAGATTTTTTTGTGGGAACAGATTGCCCTTTTTTTTTTCAGGTGAGAGTGGGATGTTGGGGAGGGGTAGTAGGTATATTTGGGGAGGTAGGTTGGTTAGGTTAACAGACAAGACAAACAAGACACATACAGGGGTGATATATGACACATATGAGGGATAAACACTTTGGATTGGGAGGGGTGTTTGGAAGTCGCAAGCCCATGAGCTCCCAAATGGAAGTAGTGGGACTGAGGTCCCCACCCATGGGCAGTCACCACTGCAACTTCACGGCCCCAAAGGTGGTTGTGCTGGGGGCTGGGTAGGAGGGGCAGGCTCACCCTCTAATTGTGCCACATGGCCCTCAAGCTGGTGTAGCTGGTCTTGAATCTCCTTGTCGAGCTCCCTATGCAGCACAGCCCAAACCTGACGGCGGTTGACAGGTACCTTTCCACCCCCACTTCTGGTGGTGGCTGAGCCCCATCTCCTCTACCGGTTCCACCCAAAGGTGGTGCAGGGCCAACGGAGGAGGATGTCCCAGGCTGCACCCCAGATGTGCTGGTGCTCGGTGCCATGGCCAGCTGAGGTGGGACAGGTGGGTCCACTGGGACCAGCCTTCCCATACGAGCTATGGTGTTGCAGTTTTAAGAAAGATATCGGTTAGTAATAGTCAACAGCATTCAGGATTAGTTATAACAGCATGCATAGGTATTCCCATTAACCTAAGACACCAGACTGACAACAGTTGCAGAGCGAGCAGAACACATGCATATGTGGGACAACAGTGGCCATTACAACAGCCTGCAGGTTTCATTGATGGCAACAGACCACCAATATGGAAGTATTTTAACATGGCTCATGCATAGAACCAAATTTGAATATTTATAAACCAATAAGACATATGTCCCAACAAAAGTTTGGAGTGTACACGTACCCATTGAGGTGTGTAATAAGGTTATTGTAGCACATATGGTGGTGGTGAGAGAGAGAGAGAGGTCAATTAACAACTAATACATCCCTGTAGTTTCACAACTTTCTTAGTCACTGCAGTGATCTGTCCCTTACATGTATTATTACACTACCCAATGTCCTTACTTTGTACAATGGTATGTTTGTAGATTACTGTCTACATGGACTGTGTCTTACTCATAGTCTACACCTCTTACCTGTTATAGCTGTTGAGGAAATCATTGCTAACACTACCTGACAAGTTCTACACATACTCCCAGCTTCCATGCTTGTAGACAAGTATATTAACTGTGTTGTACCTACAGTCTACACCTCTTACCTGTTATAGCTGTGGGGAAAATCTTTGTTAACACTACCTGACAGATTCTACACATACTCTCAGATTCCATGCTTGTAGACAAGTATATGAGTGAACTGTCTTGTAACTACAGTCTACACCTCTTACCTGTTATAGCTGTGGAGAAATATTTGTTAACACTACCTGACAAATAATACACATACTCCCAGATTCCATGTTGATTTTATACACATACCTGACAATCCGTTATTGCACACAATCTGGTCAAGGCTTGACAGGATGCAGGTGTTAATGTGACATATTTTGGAATAGTGCTCATACACTTTGGGTGAGATGCTACAATGACAGGTTTGTTTTCATATACATTCTCTTTTTATGTTCAGGTCTGACTATCTTTTATAAGTCAGTATAAGCTGCTTACATTTCTTGGATCATCACATTGATTTATCAGGGGAACAGGTTACTGGGCAGTAGATTTGGACCATTTATCTGGACATGCTGGACAGATCAGCACAGTTGAGGGGTATGACTATGCATACAGCTTACTACCTAAACATTCTACCACAGTCTGTACAGTTGATGGTTATGATTATGCTTACAGCATACTATCTGAACATTCTAGCAAAGTCTGTACGTTTGTTGGGTCTAATTATGCATATAGCTTTCTATCTGAACATTCTCACAATCTCTGTACAGTTGTGGGGTATGATTATGCATACAACTTACTACCACTCCCTGGATTCAAACCACTGCTGTGTGTGGTAAAAATATTACAGTTGACATCACAGTACACTGCACTGGTTGGCCACGGTGGTGCAGCGGTTAGCGTTGCTGCCTCACAGCAAGAGGTTCTCTATTTCGATTCTTGGCTGGGGTGCCTTCTGTGTGGAGTCTGCATGTCCTCCCTGTGGTCATGTGGGTTTCCTCCGGTTGCTCCGGTTTCCTCCCACATCCCAAAGACATGCAATAGGTGGATTGGACACTCTAAATTGGCCCTAGGTCTGAGTGTGTGTGTGCCTTCTGTAGAAGGTTGGGTGCTGGGCTGGCAACTTGACACCATAAAACTCCACTGCCAATCATGAGCGGACAGATAATCCACTGTGGTGACCCCTAACCAGGAAAAGTCAGAAGAAGATCACAGTACACTGCACTATCAGGGAATTGGTATGGGAATTGGTGTAAAGCATTCCAATGGTGTCTGTCTAAGTCTCCATCAGGTGTTCTATATGACTGATCTCTTGGAACTTCCAACATTGTTATACTGAACTTCCTACACATTTTAACTGCATTCAACAGTGTGGGTAACACTGCTTAATACAACAGTACTATTTATAGAATGCAACACTACAACAACATATGAAAGCAGAATGTACACAAGCACTCCAGGGGTTATACTTTTATTACACCTTTATTTACACACAACCTATATGACAGTCTTCCTGCCATATTGTCTGGTTTATTCAGTACATGCCATACACAATACATTTTTATACTGGTACAACACTTTCTAGAACTGTTATATTTATTTTTTATGACTGTACATGCAAGATTATTACTAACCTGCCACGCAAAGCAGCCTTTGCAGCCTAGTAGCATGGGCTTGCTGGTTCGCAGCCCGCTCATCTGCAGCTGGCAGAGAAATACAGTGATATTTAGCCATTACCTATCCATAGAATACACAAGCCAGGCAATCATTATCTACTTAGTACAATGGGTACTTACTGCTGGGACATCAGCCATCTGGCTTAATTCTTGGATCCACTGCTCCAAGAGATCACTCCTCCTCCACTTCAGGTCAGCATGGTGATTCCTGACCTGCTCACCAGCCAGGGGATACCAGTGGCACTGGTGAGGTCATGGGCGAGACTGTCCCAGAACTCCACTTTATACTGAGAGCCCTGGTACTGGCCTTGCAGTAGTCTCTCCTCATGGTGTTTGACCAGGAGATATACCATGAATATGGACTCCTGGGTGCCCCAGCACTGCGCTCTAAATCGAGTGCCTTCCCCAACTCCAGCCATTCTGCCTACAGTAGGGAGCTGCAACCAGTTATGGGAATTATTCATGCCTGTGGGATTTAAATACGCCTGCTTTCCCACACTTTCCCATGATTAGACGGTTTTGAAAAGGCTAAGCTATGGGCACACCTGCTTACCTAATGTTGGCATTGCTTAAAGGGGTATACCACTGGGCAGATTGAGTTAGCCGGCTTACACATTGCTTACACCACGTAAGCTGAGCTGTGCAATGCTTAGCATTGCTTAATATTTAATTAGCATTATATTTTCCTTTTGACATTGATTTATTATTTATTACATGTTATATCTGTGTCTCGTATCTGTGATTCATGTGTACGTACACTGTATGGGGTCCTAGGGACTTCAACACTTTATTACAATAACACCTCACATTTGGCCTTACTGCAGTACTCCAGTTCACATATTTATGTTATGTAGCAGGTTATACAACATCACACTGTACATAGATTAATTTCACATGTTCAGTTTGATTTTCCTATGGTGAGGATTTGTTTGTTGAAACCTCAGTTTTATGTACTGCTATGATGGCTTAATGGTTAACTACTGCGACTCTAATGTACAGCATCCTGGGTTTGAGCCTTGCAGAGGCTGTTTATTTAGTTGCTGGGCAGAACATGGGCCATTGAATACAGAGTGATTAAGGCACTTTAAAGCAGTTGTAAGTGGGTGTGCGCATGTTTAATTGGAGCTAAGCACTGCTAACTTCCGGTTACAGTTACTTATACTCAGTTAGCTTCCACATTGCTTAATCTGTGTAGGCAGTGCTTACCCCCACGCAAATGCACATAAACACTTTTACTAGTGCTTACATATGCTTACTACTGCTTAGTTGTGCTTAAAACTGCTTACTAGTGCCTTATTCATTATGACACTGATACTTCACATGTGCATTTCCTGCAGTACTCTAGTTCATAAATATGTGTTATTTAGTGAGTTTTGCAACAAAAATATTGGTTATAACGTGCTTTGCCATGTAAAATAGACTGTGGTGCACTGGGACTCAAACTGGGAATGTCTGCTCGTTAGACGGATGCTCTGCCCACTACACTATTGCTGGGCTGCTTCATTTGCATATATCTTCCTTGTTATCCTCTTCAACCTTTTAAGCTGCTTTAACCATAGCTAAGCATGGGTACACCCATGCACCTACAGTTAGCTGTACTCAGATTTATAAAAAAATAAATACAAGGGTTTCCTTCATTTACTTTTTATGCACTGTTGCTGTTGTACAAATGGGGAACTGTTGGTGGGGATATGCGGACACCTAAGAGTGATATTGCTCATTTCTTATCACTTTCTGCTGTTCTACATTGCAGGGGCATGTAGAGCTTTGCTCTCAGACATGCCCCCTTCACTCGTACATGCTCATTGTAAGCCTAGGTGCTCGAGCAGCGCACCTTCATTAATATGCATGGCGTGCTGTCATCCTGCTCCTAAACAGACACTTCAATGCAGGACTAAGCTAGTCCTGCATGGAAGATATTTTTTCAGTGTAGAAGGTCATTGACCTCGCTACCATGTCATACTCATATGCATTACAGTGGTCGATTGTAAAGTATCCATTCAAGGTGCAGTAATATATTTCACTTAATAGCAACAGCAAGCTTCGAAAATGATGAAATAGACATTTTTCTGAGAGTGCCCATTCACAGTAATAAAATATAAAAAAATATATGTACATACATACATAGATGTGGAAAAACAAGTTGCAGTTTTCATCCCTGCATTTCAATAAAGCTTCAGCTACATTGCCAAGTGACCAAGTACTTCTCTAGAAGCATTGTTTTATTATCCTAATGTGCCTTTCTATTTAGTGAAGGGTTAATATAGATAATAATAAACTAATAAATATGCAATAAATTAGAATATTAAACCTTATCATCTTTATTAAATTCAATGCAAGCCACTTTCTTTAAAATTAAATCAAAACCAGGACTCACTGGCATATAATTATATTAAAACCAAACAAAAGAATGACAAAAACAAGCCATTATAATAAAAACTTTATTGTCCAAGTTAAGTGCTTTTGTCCTTATTAGGACATCATTAGATCTGGGGATTATATAAAAAACAACTCCTTTATACAATATTAAGCCGTGTGGCTTTGCAAGCCACTTTCTTACTCAATCCTCCACCACCTTCATCATGCACACACACACACACACACACACACACACACACACACACACACACACACACACACACACACACACACACACACACACATAGATGCAATAACTTTTTTTCTATCTTTGCATATACTCTCTTTTTCTACAAATATTTTTTTCTTTGTTTCCATGCCCCCAGGACCATAAACACCCATATACTATTCGCTTATATGTTGCCCTAATCCTTGTATGCTAAAACAAAGGAGAGTGAGATAAGATCTGGAGACAGCAGATGTCTCCCAAAAGGGTTAGAAAGCAAGCATATATTGTTGCTTTTAACCCTCCCATTTCTGTCTGGAAAGCATGGTTCATAGCATGCTTAGCTGGACCTTTAAAAGGTACATGTTTCTGCACGTGTGCACCCTCAGCACATGTATTAGTTGGAAGGTTCACACTCTCCCTATTCATAGTGCAAGCAGATGCAGTCCCAGGTATTACCTCAGGTTGCGCTCTTGCTGTGGGTTGTTGCCAGCACTCTTCCTATGGAGAAACGACTCAGCATCATGCCATCACTGGCATCCCATACTACCCAGCTCCTTCAGAACCTGTGCTGGGAATCAAACCTAGATCATCTGGGGACATGTAGGGCTACAACCTTTGTAAGGTAGTGCTGACAGCAGCACATACCACTTTGATTAATTTGGCAGTCTTTATGTGCAAGCCCCATAATTCTCATGTCCCTGCATGACATACTTGTAATTGTGCTTATCACCCTTCTACCTCTTCTACCCTTCTCAAAAGATTTGTTGTCACAAACTGCATTTACTAAACTGATTTGTTTGATGTTTTGCTAAGATGTCTAAGATAAAAGTGGCATTTCACAATGAATGGGTAATTAAATGACTTGCTTACATTCACACAATAAATGAACATGAACTGTGAAGAATAAAACTTAGGCCTGTTGGATACATTGTCATCCACTGCCTGGTGTTATAACCCTGTAGCTCTATTTCTATCACAGTGTCCTATAGAGCCGGTACCTAATGGAGCTGCTCAGTTCACAGGCTTTTAATGTGATGGTATGAATGTCTTTAAAGGACTCTGTTTACTCAGTGTAATGGGGGAAGAGGGTTTGCACAGACTCCAGGTAAATCTCACTTTCAGAAAATTATCAAATATAGTGCAGTAAGATTTTACGCTTCCATCACTATGCTGGTTGCTACATGTGTTTGTAGTGATTTCAGAAGTAAAGCTTGTTTGTCTAAATTCAGAATCATTTAATCAGTTTGCTAAGAAAAGGTTTTCTCAAAAGCTTCTGCTAACAGCTCTGAAAGCAGTCACCCACTGATGAGATTCAACAATCAGTAAACATCACAGCAGCAGCAGCTGCTCCCCACCTCTCCCCCTTTATGGTCCAAAACAGATGGCAGCTCAGTCAGCTAACCAGCAGTAGCTTGACCAATGACATTTGTAGTGATACAGTAGTGTATTTTAGTCTTCTGTTAAGTACAAACTTGCAATTTTAAAAGTACCGTATTTTCATTTTTTCTCTTTCCTAATTGTGTGTTTCACTAACAGTGTGCTGTGTGTCTCTGTGCTATAAGAGGGGGTCATGGTCTTATCACATGTTTGTTATCTGATATTTAAGAGCCTATAGGAATTCCTCTGTACGTTAAGTGCTATCCACAAAGTTTGAGAAATCATTTTATGCTCAACTTCTAAGAGACTTGCTTGGCTACAAAAAACTGCATTAGAACCTGACGTTAAGTGAAACTTGCAGTAGTCTATTTTAATTTTGTCTTAAGTACAAACTTGCAGTTTTAAAAGTACTGTATTTTCATTTTTCTGCTTCCTAATTGTGTGCTTCATTGAACAGTGTGCTGTGTGTCTCTGTGCTATAAGAGGAGGTGGTGGTCTTATCACTTCTTTGTTATCTGATATTTAATAGCCTAGGGGGATTCCTCTGTACTTTAAATGCTAGCCACAAAGTTTGAGAAATCATTTTATGTCAACTTCTGAGAGACTTGTTTGGCTTCAAACATCTGCATTAGAAGTTGAAGTTAAGTGAAACTTGCAGTAATGTATTTTAGTCTTCTGTTAAGTACAAACTTGCAGTTTTAAAAGTACTGTATTTTCATTTTTTTTCGGTTTCCTAATTGTGTGTTTCATTAAACAGTGTGCTGTGTGCCTCTGTGCTATAAGAGGGGGTGGTGGTCTTATCACTTCTTTGTTATCTGATATTTAATAGCCTGGAGGGATTCCTATGTACTTTAAGTGCTAGCCACAAAGTTTGAGAAATCATTTTATGCTCAACTTCCAAGAGACTTGCTTGGCTACAAACATCTGCATTAGAAGCTGAAGTTAAGTGAAACTTGCAGTAGTGTGTTTTAGTCTTCTGTTAAGTACAAACTTGCAGTTTTAAAAGTACTGTATTTTCATTTTTTCTGTTTCCTAATTGTGTGTTTCTTTGAACAGTGTGCTGTGTGTCTCTTATTGCTATAAGAAGGGGTTGTGGTCTTATCATTTTTATCTGGTATTTAAAAGCATAGAGGGATTACTCTGTATGTTAAGTGCTAGCCACAAAGTTTGAGAAATCATTTTATGCTCAATTTCTGAGAGACTTGCTTGGCTATATACATCTGCATTAGATGCTAAAGTTAAGTGAAACTTGCAGTAGTGTATTTTAGTCTTCTATTAAGTACAAACTTGCAATTTTAAAAGTACTGTATTTTCATTTTTTTCTGTTTCCTGTGTGTTTCATTGAACAGTGTGCTATGTGTCTATGTGCTATAAGAAGGGGGTGGTGGTCTTATCATGTCTTTGTTATCTGATATTTTATAGCCTGCAGGAATTCCTCTGTACTTTAACTGCTAGCCACAAAGTTTGAGAAATCATTTTATGCTCAAATTCTGAGAGACTTGCTTGGCTACAAACATCTGCATTAGAAGCTGAAGTTAGGTGAAACTTGCAGTAGTGTATTTTAGTCTTCTGTTAAGTACAAACTTGCAGTTTTAAAAGTACTGTGTTTTCATTTTTTCTGTTTCCTAATTGTGTCTTTCATTGAACAGTGTGCTGTGTGTCTCTGTGCTATAAGAGGGGGTGGTGGTCTTATCACTTCTTTGTTATCTGATATGTAATAGCCTAGATGGATTCCTCTGCCACAAAGTTTGAGAAATCATTTTATGCTCAACTTCTGAGAGACTTGCTTGGCTATAAACATCTGCATTAGATGCTGAAGTTAAGTGAAACTTGCAGTAGTGTATTTTAGTCTTCTGTTAAGTACAAACTTGCAGTTTTAAAAGTACTGTATTTTCATTTTTTCTGTTTCCTAATTGTGTGTTTCATTAAACAGTGTGCTGTGTGCCTCTGTGCTATAAGAGGGGGTGGTGGTCTTATCACTTCTTTGTTTTCTGATATTTAATAGCCTGGAAGGATTCCTCTGTACTTTAAGTGCTAGCCACCAAGTTTGAGAAATCATTTTGTGCTCAACTTCTGAGAGACTTGCTTGGCTACAAACATCTGCATTAAAAGTTAAAGTTAGGTGAAACTTGCAGTAGTGTATTTTAGTCTTCTGTTAAGTACAAACTTGCAGTTTTAAAAGTACTGTATTTTCATTTTTTCTGTTTCCTAATTGTGTGTTTTGTTGAACAGTGTGCTGTATGTCTCTGTGCTATAAGAGGGGGTGGTGGTCTTATCACTTCTTTGCTATCTGATATTTCATAGCCTAGAGGGATTCCTCTGTACTTTAAGTGCAAGACACAAAGTTTGAGAAATCATTTCATGCTCAACTTCTGAGAGACTTGCTTGGCTACAAACATCTGCAATAGAAGCTGTAGTTAAGTGAAACTTGCAGCAGTGTATTTTACTCTTCTGTTAAGTAGAAACTTGCTATTTAAAAGTACCGTATTTTCATTTATTCTGTTTCCTAATTGTGTGTTTCATTGAACAGCGTGCTGTGTGTCTCTGTGCTATAAGAGGGGGTGGTGGAATTTTTACTTCTTTATCTGATATTTAATAGCCTAGAGTGATCCCTCTGTACTTTAAGTGCTAGCCACAAAGTTTTCGAAATTATTTTATGCTCAACTTCTGAGAGACTTGCTTGAATACAAACATCTGCATTAGAAGCTGAAGTTAAGTGAAACTTTCAGTAGTGTATTTTAGTCTTCTAAGTACAAACTTGCAGTTATAAAAATACTGTATTTTCATTTTTTCTGTTTCCCAGTCGTGTGTTTCATTGAACAGTATGCTGTGTGCCTCTGTGCTATAAGAGGGGGTGGTGGTCTTATCACTTCTTTGCTATCTGATATTTAATAGCCTGGAAGGATTCCTCTGTACTTTATGTGCTAGCCACAAAGTTTGAGAAATCATTTTATGCTCAACTTCCAAGAGACTTGCTTGGCTACAAACATCTGCATTAGAAGCTGACGTTAAGTGAAACTTGCAGTAGTGTATTTTAGTCTTCTGTTAAGTACAAACTTGCAGTTTTAAAAGTACTGTATTTTCATTTTTTCTGTTTCTTAATTGTGTGTTTCTTTGAACAGTGTGTTGTGTGTCTTTGTGCTATAAGAAGGGGTGGTGGTCTTATCATTTTTGTTATCTGGCATTTAAAAGCATAGAGGGATTACTCTGTATGTTAAGTGCTAGCCACAAAGTTTGAGAAATCATTTTGTGCTCAACTTCTGAGAGACTTGCTTGGCTACAAACATTAGCATTAGAAGTTAAAGTTAGGTGAAACTTGCAGTAGTGTATTTTAGTCTTCTGTTAAGTACAAACGTGCAGTTTTAAAAGTACTGTATTTTCATTTTTTCTGTTTCCTAATTGTGTGTTTCATTGAACAGTGTCCTGAGTCTCTCTGTGGTATAAGAGGGGGTGGTGGTCTTATCACTTCTTTGTTATCTGATATTTCATAGCCTAGAGGGATTCCTCTGTACTTTAAGTGCTAGACACAAAGTTTGAGAAATCATTTTATGCTCAACTTCTGAGAGACGTGCTTGGCTACAAACATCTGCATTAGAAGCTGAAGTTAAGTGAAACTTGCAGTAGTGTATTTTAGTCTTCTGTTAAGTAGAAACTTGCTATTTAAAAGTACCATATTTTCATTTATTCTGTTTCCTAATTGTGTGTTTCATTGAACAGTGTGCTGTGTGTCTCTGTGCTATAAGAGGGGGTGGTGGAATTTTTACTTCTTTATCTGATATTTAATAGCCTAGAGTGATTCCTCTGTACTTTAAGTGCTAGCCACAAAGTTTTAGAAATTATTTTATGCTCAACTTCTGAGAGACTTTCTTGAATACAAACATCTGCATTAGAAGCTGAAGTTAAGTGAAACTTTCAGTAGTGTATTTTAGTCTTCTGTTAAGTACAAACTTGCAGTTATAAAAATACTGTATTTTCATTTTTTCTGTTTCCTAATTGTGTGTTTCATTGAACAGTATGCTGTGTGCCTCTGTGCTATAAGAGGGGGTGGTGGTCTTATCACTTCTTTGTTATCTGATATTTAATAGGATTCCTCTGTACTTTAAGTGCTAGCCACAAAGTTTTAGAAATTATTTTATGCTCAACTTCTGAGAGACTTGCTTGAATACAAACATCTGCATTAGAAGCTGAAGTTAAGTGAAACTTTCAGTAGTGTATTTAGTATTCTGTTAAGTACAAACTTGCAGTTATAAAAATACTGTATTTTCATTTTTACTGTTTCCTAATCATGTGTTTCATTGAACAGTATGCTGTGTGCCTCTGTGCTATAAGAGGGGGTGGTTGTCTCATCCCTTCTTTGTTATCTGATATTTAATAGGATTTCTCTGTACTTTAAGTGCTAGCCACAAAGTTTTAGAAATTATTTTATGCTCAACTTCTGAGAGACTTGCTTGAATACAAACATCTGCATTAGAAGCTGAAGTTAAGTGAAACTTGCAGTAGAGTATTTTAGTCTTCTGTTAAGTACAAACTTGCAGTTTTAAAAGTATTGCATTTTCATGTTTTTCTGTTTCCTAATTGCATGTTTCATTGTACAGTATGCTGTGTGTCTCTGTGCTATAAGAGGGTTTGGTGGTCTTATCACTTCTTTGTTATCTGATATTTAATAGCCTAGAGGAATTCCTCTGTACTTTAAGTGCTAGCCATAAAGTTTGAGAAATATTTTTATGCTCTACTTCTGAGAGACTTGCTTGGATACAATCAGCTGCAGTAGTGTATTTTAGTCTTCTGTTAAGTACAAACTTGCAGTTTTAAAAGTACTGTGTTTTAATTTTTTCTGTTTCCTAATTGTGTGTTTCATTGAACAGTGTGGTGTGTGTCTCGGCGCTATAAGAGTGGGTGGTGGTCTAATCACTTCTTTGTTATCTGATATTTAATAGTCTAGATGGATTCCTCTGTACTTTAAGTGCTAGCCACAAAGCTTGAGAATGAATTTTATGCTCAATGTCTTAGAGACTTGCTTGGCTACAAACATCTGCATTAGAAGCTGAAGTTAAGTGAAACTTGCAGCAGTGTATTTTAGTCTTCTATTAAGTACAAACTTGCAGTTTTAAAAGTACTGTATTTTTATTTTTTCTGTTTCCTAGTTGTGTGTTTCATTGAACAGTGTGCTGTTGGTCTCTGTGCTATAAGAGGGGGTGGTGGTCTTATCACTTCTTTGTTATTTAATATTTAATAGCCTAGAGGGATTCCTCTTTACTTTAAGTGCTAGCCACAAAGTTTGCAAACTTGTTTTATGCTCAACTTCTGAGAGACTTGCTTGGCTAAAAACATCTGTACTAGAAGCTGAAGTTTAATAAAACTTGCAGTAGTTTTTTTAGTCTTCTGTTAAGTACAAACTTGCAGTTTTAAAAGTACTGTATTTTCAATTTTTCTGTTTTCTAATTGTTTCATTGAACATTGTGCTGTGTGTCTCTGTGCTATAAGAGGGGGTGGTGGTCGTATCACTTCTTTGTTATCTGATATTTAATAGCCTAGTGGGATTCCTCTGTATTTTAAGTGCTAGTCACAAATTTTGAGAAATCACTTTATGCTCAACTTCTGAGAGACTTGCTTGGCTACAAACATCTGCATTAGAAGCTGAAGTTAAGTGAATCTTGCATTAGTGTATTTTAGTCTTCTCTTAAGTACAAACTTGCAGTTTTAAAAGTACCGTATTTACATTTTTTCTGTTTCCTAATTGTGTGTTTCATTGAACAGTGTGCTGTGTGTCTCTGTGCTATAAGAGGGGGTGGTGGTCTTATCACTTATTTATCTGATATTTAATAGCATAGAGGGATTCCTCTGTACTTTAAGTGCTAGCCACAAAGTTTGAGAAATCATTTTATGCTCAACGTCTGAGATTCATGCTTGGCTACAAACATCTGCATTAGAAGCTGAAGTTAAGTGAACCTTGCAGTAGTGTATTTTAGTCTTCTGTTGAGTACGAACTTGCAGTTTTAAAAGTACTGTATTTTCATTTTTTCTGTATCCTAGTTGTGTGTTTCATTGAACAGTGTGCTGTGCGTCTCTGTGCTATAAGAGGAGGTGGTGGTCTTATCACTTCTTTGTTATCTGATATTTCACAGCCTAGAGTGATTCCTCTGTACTTTAAGTGCTAGCCACAAAGTTTGCGAAATCATTTTATGCTCAACTTCTGAGAGACTTGCTTAGCTACAAACATCTGCATTTGAAGCTGAAGTTATGTGAAACTTGCAGTAGTGTATTTTAGTCTTCTGTTAAGTGCAAACTTGCAGTTTTAAAAGTACTGTATTTTCATTTTTTGTTCCGTAATTGTGTGTTTAATTGAACAGTGTGCTGTGTGTCTCTGTGCAGTTAGTTCCCCACCAACCCTCCCTGTTCTTGTGTTGTTATTAGTGTTGGTGGCTCTGAAATTGTCCGCCCCTCCTGTAAGTCTGTATTAGAACACTCCTCCTGGGTTCATCTCATTTGCTCACTTAACCGAGTACAGTGTGATCATATTCTGAGTCTAGTGTTCACTCTACTTAATTCAAAGAGAAGATTTGAGAAGGCGAGCCCACTTAGGCTCTTCCTTCCTCCCTCCTTACACTTAAAGTTGCACTTTATCATCTGCTTTTACTGTATTTGTGTTTCCTCCTACTTTATTTTTTTATTTTTCTTTTCTTAAAAGTAATCAATTTTATTTATTCTGCTGCATTTATTACTTCTTAGCTGTAGCCTGATTAAATTGTAACTGTTACTCTATGTCTTTTGGTTTAAGCACTTGGGCTTCATACAGGTTGTTTTACATTAAGAAGGTCTGGACTGTTGTAGCAGGACAAGTAGCTTACGTCCTTCTAAGCTGGGAATTGCTGATTTAAGGCCCAGTGTCTGCTATTCTAAAAGTGTATTAGTTCTGGCTTAAGCATTTGGGCTTCAGGCCAGTTATTGTACATTAAGAGGGTTTGTGGTCTGCACTCTTGTGGGTGGAAAGGCTGGATTCTGCCCTTCTGAGCTGGGAATTTCTGGTCACAGGCTTATTTGAACTGTTTTTTTCTGAAATTGGTGCACCTTGTTGCTGTAGCATAGACCATATTCAGGCCTGCTGAATCTAGCTTCTAACTTGAGTACTAATCCAGACCATCTTTTTTGGAGAAGGTTCTCCTGCACCCTACTAGCAGAAGCGTGCAGTTAGAACTTGTCTGATTGAAGACTGCTGGAACAGGGCTCAGTTTTTAGCTTTTTTTCTGGTTAATTGAGTAAGTTGTTTAAATCAGTTTGTTCATTTTCTATTATTTTATATATATAAAACAATGCCCTTTATTAATCTACTTTTACTGTATTTATGTTTCTTCCTACTTTATTACTATGGGCATTGAATACAACTCTGAGCTGTGATATATAACAATAAGTATCCTTTTCTGTGCATTTAAAGTGTTTTTTTGTTGTATCTGCTTTATTTTCTTAAAAAACTAACAAAAAAGATATTTATACTTGTTTCCCACCTTTCTAAGCTAGTATTGTCCAGTTTTCAATTTAGTGCTGAATTTAGGGCTGTGTTAAAAATCTCTGTGTTTACCCATACTTTACTTGGCTAGAAGGAAATTTCTCTGTTCACCTGTGAGAGAGGGGAGCTTTGAGCAGCATATCTGTCCCTGGAGGAGTGGTTTCAGCCCAGAAAGTAGTAGTTTATTGGTCATTTTGGGCTAATTTCTATCTCTTTTATTTCCCTGCTATAAATACTGCATTTGCCTGGTTTTGCACGCTGGGCAGCGCCAGTTAGCTAGGGTAAAACTATTCCTGTCTCCACAAAGTCTCTTCTTCAATTTTTACCTTGGAACTAGACAAACTTTCAACTTAAGCACTCAAGCCATTCATTTCTCATCCCGGCACTTGCTCAAAACTCATTGCAAGTACTTATAAACCCAAGTATTAGACCCCCCTGTACTGTACAGAAGGACAAGGCTCTCTATTTGACCTTACCAGCCATACAATTAAACAGTTTACTGTACATATCCAGGAATGTCCAAAGGGCATTTTCAGGTGTACTCTCCAGTCCATCTGGTGAATCTGGGCATTATGAGGCAATGTTACAACTGCCTCAAGTACACAGACAACCCTCTCCTCCTAGCACCAAACACTAATACATGTGAGAGATGCAATTATACAGCCAAACTGGAGGCTAAGCTCTCTCAACCCAAGATGGGATCAGACAGTCAAGAGGAGAATGGAAATACTTGCATAACACCATCAGTCTCACATAGACCCATTAAACCAGCAATGGCAAAAAACACACATAAATACATGAAAACATACTTGGAGGCTCTAAATAAACATCTGCAAAACCAACAGAGACCTCCAAAGCAAACATCCAAGCAACCTCCACCCCCCAACACAAACCATGAAACACATACTTCATAAAACCAGTGTACGATGCAATCACAGCCCTTAAGGCAAAATAACATACCCAACATACTAGTAATAGATGACTCTATAGTCAAGCACACTGATGTCCCACTCACTAGGCTGAATAAGGAGAAGGTTACTGTTAGCTGCCTGTCATGTGCCAGGATCCGCCACATAACACAAGCATTCAGGTCACTCCAGAACAAGTACAAATATGATTCTGTCATTGTCCATGTTGGTGTGAATGACCTGAGCTGTACCCCCCTGGACTACATGAAAAGAGACATGGACGAGCTCTCTGATCATGTAGCCCAAGCCGGTATGACCCTGACCCTGAGTAGCATCCTGCCCTCACCAAGAATGAGACCACGGTATAAAGAAAAATTCTCAATTTCAACAATTGGTTAAGTTTCTGGTGTCATTGAAAGGAGATCCAGTATTTGTCCGCCTGGGATGACATGCTCAACAAGCCACACTGCTTCACTAGAGATGGCTTGCAGCTGTCACCCTTAGCTTTTGAATACTGGCCATGGCTCTTGCCACCCCCATAGTGCCTTTTCTAGGCAAGGCCCCAAAGACAAACCCACCGCCGTAAATAGCACAAGTAACAAAAAACTGAGGGTAATGCTACTCAATGCCAGAAGTCTAAACCTCAAAATGCACACACCCAAAGCACTCCTCAGTATGGAGAAAATCGATATATGTGCAGTAACAGAAACCTGGCTTAAGGCTCCAGAAAGCACCCCAGCACTACCAGGCTACAACTTATACCATACATTTCGGCCATATAACCCAAACCAAAATACAAAAAGCAGGGGCATATCCATATTCATCAAATATATCCACACCTCCAGGTTAGTGGTACAGCACAATGCTTCAGAGATCATCCACGTGCAACTAACAATGTGCAAAGCTGCAATTCAAATTGTAGCTTGCTACAGATCACCCACCATGTCCCAGGACCCCCATTCCACATTTCTGGAAACAGTGGGAAACATAAAGGTCCTACCAAACACCCTAACATTGGGTGATTTCAACTACCCAAACACTAACTCCCTTGCCCAAGATTTCCTAGAATTTATAAACTCAAATGCCCTGGTTCAACTGGTCAACACTCCCACCAGAGGTGACAACATATTGGACCTGGTCGTCACCAACATGGGTGACCGGTGTGTTCCACACCAGAGGTCAACCCTTCGCTGGTTAGATCTGACCATAAACAAATCACTTTGGATATCCACATTCCGCCCCCAACCCCGGACAAGAAAACCACCATGCAAAACTTTTCAAAAGCAAACTTCACATTACTTAAGACAGAGGTGGAAAATTTCAAAGCCCCCGTGCTGAAGGATAACACTGTCTAAGCTGCAAAATCCTTTACTAATGCATTCTACAGGCACCTATAAGAATTTATGGATTGTGCCATCCCAAGCAAAACCAAGACTCACTCCTCCAAGAATAGGAAACTGGTCTGGTGGACTCCTGCCATAAACAAGCTATACAATAGAAGGAGGAAACTAGTACAGAAAAAGAGTAAAATCCCAAGAAGGGAAGACATCCCTGATCAGTATTAGCAAAAAACTACGATCCCTCATAAAATCATTTAAGGCGAGCTTCGAAAGAAAAATTGCCAAGGACTCCACAGATAACCACAAGGCATTCTTTAGCTATGTCAAGAATCTAAGTGGTCTTGCTCAGATCTGCTCGGGGTTAGTGCAGAATGGCACAAAATTCACTGAAATGACCGATATAGCCAACACCCTGGTAGACAGGTTCAGTGCAAACTTCACTCCCTCTCACCCCCAAAAGGGCCCATAACCATACCAGAAGAATGTAGAGTCCCTGAAATCACAGACACTCAGGTTAAAACAGCCCTCTCCAAAGCCAAAAACACAGCATCAATGGGACCAGATGGTGTCCCAGGCTGTATCCTACATGAGCTCAAAGACAAACTAACCCCTCACCTAAACGCACTGTTCAAACTCAGCCTCTCCACAGGCTATATACCCACAGAGTGGCGCACAGCAATGGTTATTCCACTCCACAAAGGTGGAGCCACAACAGACCCCAGGAACTATAGCCCTATAAGCCTGACTAGCTTGGTCTGCAAGGCTATGGAGTTGCATCATCATTGAACGCATTAACAGAGACAATGGGAACCTCCAAACACTGGACCCTACCCACTTCGGCTTTGTTAAGGGCAGATCATGCCTCCTAAACCTGGTGGACTTCTTTAAGACAGTTACCAAGGCTATAGTTGAGGAAAAGGTGGTACACACAGCCTACCTAGATCTCGCAAAGGCCTTCAACACCATTCCCTATTCTGGTATTATAGACAAGCTCACCAGCCTGAACATAAACCCCTACATCACAAGATGGGTTGCCAACTGGCTCATGGACAGAACTCACATAGGTTCATAGGTTCATAGGTAGGTACTAGGCTATTGGCCCAAGGTCCTACATAAGCCTAGCCAACAAGGTTCCCTGGCTTACACCACCCAGGAAAGTTATTTTCCTGTGCCACTGTCCTGCAGAGACACAGAAGTGATCCCCGGGGTGTATTTCCTATTTCCCATCCACTCATCAAGATTTTTCTTGATAAGTGCTAATGAAGAACTTTGCTTGACATAGATGGCTAGCCTGTTCCAGAGTATGGGAAGTCTCCGGGACAGGAATCTATCCCTCCAGCGTGTCCTGTTTATTGTGGTGACAAGGTTTAGGTCCCTAGAGCGTGTAGTTCAGAGGGATTGGGATTTCTTTAGGTGTAGCATGTCCAACAGATCTGGGTTTGACATAGCTTTATATGTTAAGCAGAGATCACCTCAGAGTAGGCGATATGCTATGGAGTAAAGCCGGAGTTTTTTGAGGCTGTCAGTGCAGGGCATTTGTTTGAGGCCAGTAATCCTCTTTGTGAGGTACTTCTGTGGCCTTTCCAGCTGCTTCAGATGTCGTGTGAGGTACATTCCAAAAGGGGTGTAATATACTCTATAATGGGTCTAATGAGTGTTGAGAAGAGGGGGAACAATGACCTCTTTTTTCCTGGATGAGAACCCTTTTATGATGAGGTGTGCCATGTAGAAGGACTTCCTAACTACTGTGGCGATGTGACTATCAAAGGAAAGACTACTGTCCACCTGGGTCTCAAGGTCTCTTATCACACATTCAGTGTTAAAGTAGATTGCTGCCTATGTGGTAGTTCATGGGTACAGAGTTTTTACCAAAGGGGATGACACTGCACTTTTTGGCATTGAGCTTGAGGCCATTGCTCTGACACCAGGCATCTGTCTCAGCAAGGCCCATCTGTAGGATGTCCACATCATTTGGGGACTTAACTATGGCTCCTAGTTTGCAGTAATCTGTGAACTTCATTAGCCAGGGGCCTTATGTGTTAGCCTGCACTTCAGAGAAGTAGATACCAAACAGGAGAGGTCCCAGGATGGAACCCTGTGGTACTTCCCTTGTCACTGCTTTGAGGTCAGATTTGGAGTCTGCAACTTTTACAGTGTGGGTCCTGTCAGTGAGCCAGTTGGCAACCCATCTTGTGATGTAGGGATTTATACCTAGTTTAGTGAGTTTAGCTATAACTCCAGAATGGGGGATGGTGTCGAAAGCCTTGGCAAGGTCAAGATAGGCTGTGTGAACCACCTAACCCTCATCTACGGCTTTGGTGACTGCCTCAAAGAAGTCGATCAGGTTCAGGAGGCATGATCTGCCTTTCACAAACCCGAACTGGTTGGGATCCAGGGTTTGGAGGTTACCAATGTCTGTTTATGAGCCTTGCAGACCAGGCTCATTAGGCTAATAGGTCAATAGTTCCTGGGATCAGTGGTGGCTCCCCCTTTGTGGAGTGGGATAACTGTTGTTGTGCACCATTCAGTGGGTACAAAGCCTTATGCGAGGCTATTATTGAACATGGTGCTTAAGTGACCTAAGTCCATGACCGTAGTCACACACATATATATATATATATATATATATATATATATATATATATAACTATGCATTTATAAAACAGCAGTTATCGTTTCAGGGAACTTACATCTTAGAGAATAATATAAGCAGTACAGAACCCCAATAGCCTATTACAGTCAAAGTCTAGACTAACAAATGGAAAATGGCTTGGAGGGAGGAGTATATGACTGTCTTAAGAAGAAAGAAGAGCAGTAAGGAGGGTACATTAGTATAAACTTACTATTTACACCATGTACAACTATTTATAACATATTTACAAAATATTTACACCATGGATGCCAGAGGATAACAAAATAATATAACAAAATACTTTGTAAAATCTAAAGCTACAGTGTGATGATAACAATGTCTAGTGATTGTAGGGCCAGATATGATACAGATGGAGGATTTCCTGGAATGTAATGTTAGTGACCCACAATTTGGAAGATTATTTAGTTTGGATTAGGTCAAAAAGGCTACACCAGTAATTCTGAAAATATTATTTTTTCTTTTTATTATTATTATTGCATAGGGCTGCCACGGTGGTGCGGTGGTTAACATTGTCACCTCACAGCAAGAGGTTCTCTGGTTCGATCCTCAGCTGGGGTGCCTTCTGTGCGGAGTCTGCAAGTCCTCCCTGTGGTCGCGTGGGTTTCCTTCGGGTGCTCCAGTTCCCTCCCACATCCCAAAGACATGCTGCAGGTGGATTGGACACTCCAAATTGGCCCTAGGTGTGGGTGTGTGCATGTGTGTGCCTTCTGTGGAAGGTTGGGCACTGGGCTGGCAACTCAACACTGTAAAACTCCACTGCCAATCATGAGCAGACAGGTGATCCGCTATGGCGACCCCTAACCGGGAAAAGCCGAAAGAAGAAGAAGTAGATTATTATTACATAACTTATGTACAGATATATATATTTGATTGCCATTGATGTAAAGTTTTCCCAAGCTATTGCTGAGGGATTGACCCAATTCTTGGCTATAAAATATTTGAGAAGAGCACAGACCGTAACACAGATGTGGCGATGGATACCCTTAAGAGATTTAGGAATTATATTTAGAATCATGGTTTGCCAGGAAAATATAGTTTTTTCGTATCCCATTTTTTCCAACTGGGTTCTGAGAGAACACCAACGTTTGTAAATATTCTTACAGCTCCAAAAGATGTGAAGTATATCTACATGTGGGAGGGAACAGAATGGACAGGTTAGGGTTTTATTGCATCCAAATTTTAGTAAGACTGCTTGGTTATAGTAGGAGTTGTTGTTTATCATAAGTTGAGTGTAAATTAGGTTTTTGAAGGGGGTTAGATTCAGGGTATTATCGATTGCTTCTCACGTAAACTCCGTAGAGATTTTGCCTTGTATGCCATCCCAATATTTGGAAAGTAGAAGTGAATGATTATATTTAATGCTTGACACAAGTTTATAGGTATTCAAAATCATTTTGTTCCATAGGGAAAGTGATTTAATGATAGACTGTGATACTGCAATGTCCTGCTCCTTCACTCTATAGCTAGAGAATTTTTGTTTTATATGTGAGCTGATTTGTCTTAAGATAGGATCATATTTGTTAGAAGCACCAAATAAGGCTTTGACCTAGGCAATATTTTTAGAGTTATAAAAGTCCCAGACTATCCCCAGGATTCATGAAACTTGCACCATGCGCCGGAGTAGCGTTGGCAATCTAACACCAAATATGGCCGTCGAGCGATTCAGGTAAGAGTTGTTTCCATGTGCACTACTAGCGTACACCAGAACTGCGCAGCTCCCAGCGCATGTATGCTAATTACTACATGTACAGCAGTGTAGCATGCAAATGAAGATATATAGCGATTCATGAAGTTGTGCAGGCATAGCGTAAGCATGTGGAAATGTAAACCAAAAAAAATGGTTTACATTTTGTCAAACATAAAATCGGAGCCATGAAAGTGGACCAAACTTATGTATTACAATGTTAATATATGCCAATGGCTAAATATATAGCCAATGGCATAAAACAACATGCACAACATATAAAAAATAACATTTAATGTCATGGCCAAACCAACGCAAAGTAAAACCGCAGTGCATCGGTGCGCAAACGGGATCACAAGGAAAATATATTTAGATGTCATAAAACTGTAATGTAACGCAATTCCTGATATTCCCATAACAGTCAATGGCATGCTTGCTACACCACAACCATGGAACAAGGGTTGCTAAGGGTCTGTGACAGTGTTCCGTGCAGTAACTAGGAATTATCAGTCAATGCCATGCAAATGAGTCAAGTAATACTGAATCGCAAATGCCCTGCTGGCGTAAGGATGTACCACACGGCACAGCGGTACAACACCGAAGAGTGGCCTGGAGATAAACATGACATCAAGAGAGGGGCGCGCCACTGTAGCTGTAAGCACATTGGATCATTGCTAATCCATGTTGCGTATTGCTAAGCAAAGCCGCAGGATAGGGGTGTGGAAGTAGCCATAGCTTTGCTTAGCTGAGAGCACACAAGTTAACTGAAAGTTTATGTGAATGTGGATGAAAACGCGCACAAAACCCAGTAAACAGTTGTGCTCAGTGTGCACCACAGCTGAAACAGGAAGGATAGGAAAGACAATAAGGAAATGCTGCAACATAGTAATTGGAGTACAAATGAGTAATTAACACCTAGAAACACACAGTGGGCCATTGACAACAGCTAACAAGGCTGCTAGCAGGTACCTGCAGAAAAGGAAAGGGGAGGTGCTGTAGAGCAAAGAAAAGAGAACTGTCATAGCAGAACAAAGCAAACTTGCAGTAGGTCAGCTACATAATATATTTCCCAACACAATTCTGGGTTGGGGAAGCACAAAACAAGAAAGGAGGCAGCTGGATGCATGCCTGACAATGGGAGGTGAATCAGGTTGAAAATAGAAGTAAAGGGAAATAGATGAATCACGACAGACAAGCGTAAGTCAACACCAAAGGCCCCACAATAGCAGTACCTGCTGTGAAACCAATAATTAAGATACCCTGCAGCTGGAATAGTACAAACACACCCAATTACACCAGCATCATCAATTGCACAATAGTATAAGGTGTGAAAGCCCCACACACACACTTGTGTATTCCCAGACACTCTGCACCATTGGTGTATACAGACGGGGAACTTTTAATATGTATATGTTAGGGGCTGCCATAGCTTTGATTCACCAGCATGTGTTGGAGACTGACGGTGGTGTAGAGGATGATGCTGACAACCATCTCTGGCACTGGAGGAGGAGATGAGTGTTCAGACCCAGGGTAACCTACCAGGGGCTACATGATCTGGAGATAGTAGAGCATTACAGGGTGGACAGGACATCATACAGCAACTTGTTGAGCTGTGCCGGCCACACCTCAGAGCCAGAAGTAACAGAGGGGAACCCATTCCAGTGGACACAAAGGTATGTGTAAGCTTGAGAATACTAGCCACAGGTACCTTCCAAAAGCCAACTGGGGATATCATGGGGATCTCACAGGCATCAGCATCCAGGGTACTCCACCAGTTCCTGGATGCCATGTTACCACATGCCAATGAGCATATATACTTCCCCCAAATGCAGGAGTTGGCCAGCAATATGTGTCACTTCCACCATGTGGCAGACTACCCAGAGGTACGGGGTGCAATAGACTGCACACCCATACACATCAAGTCACCACCTGGTGAGCAGGATAGGCGCTACATAAACCGCAAGGGATTCCCCTCCATCAACTGCCAGGTCATGTGCAATGCCCAGGGCATTATCATGTATGTGTGTGCTGGCAACCCTGGAAGCTATCACGACTCCCACATCTGGCATGCCTCACAGCTGTATCAGGTATTTTCTAGGGGGGACATCCCATATGGCAACCTGGTGGTGGATGCTGGCTATGCACTGGAACCGTGGGAATGACTCCCATCAGAAATGTACACACAGCCACGCAAGAATGCCATAATGAGGCACACACAGAAACCAGAATCATCACAGAGCGCATGTTTGGGATGCTGAAATCACAGTTCCGTTGCTTGGACATATCTGGTGGAGCCTTGCAGTACTCTCCAGAAACGTGTGCCCACATCTTCATAGTATGTGCCATGTTACACAATATGATCCTGTGGAAACAGCTGCAGCAGGGACAGAATGGTGAAGGCCCTAACAGCCCACCATCATTGCCAAGGGACCCACAGGCACAGGGGGACTCAGACCATGAACACCCTGTGGTAGCCCCAGTAGGCAGACAGATGTGTGCCCAGTATGCCCATGCCTTGGCAAAGAGGGAATGTATAGCACACACACTGACAGTGTAGGCACTCATGGACTGACAACCTTTTCCACCTGCACACACAGCAAACATGGATGGCACATACACACACGACCACCTGTAAAATTGTCATGTATAGGGGGTCTACTGCGTGCATCCTACATAGGAAGCCCTCAACTATTGTACACGCAACTGCCATTGGCACAAGGTAAGTCAATACCTGAACAGTAAATTAAGCTATCAGCATGTGTCCATGCTGTATGTACAGGTTCATAGATACATAGGTAGGTACATGCCCAACCGCCGAGGCCACTCATAAGCATAGGCAAAACGTGTCTGCTGTTGCCACCCTATCGATCAACTAACTGTGGAGCAGAGCCACTTGTGGGATCCCTGGGGTGTAGCTACTGTTCACCACCCACTCTGCAAGGATTCCCCGGAGTGTCAGTGAGGGGTTTTGTATAATGTAATCAGGGATGTAGTTCCAAATAATGGGGAGTATCCCTGACAGGAATCTTCACAGATGTGTACATGTTACATAGTATACCTTAAACACAGCTTGCATATATAGGTAGTTATCCACAGAATAATAAACATGTGGAACACACAACTGCTGAAATGTGCGTTAATCACTCTAGCACTACCAGTGCCTGCTGTGAGAGGTAAGATATCACTGCCAGGATTAGAACACACAACCATATACTCATTCATCACAATAACATACCACTAAGCTACCTGAGATGTATCAATGGCGGTCATGTATGCTGACAGGATAAAACACAAAAGGTAGGAATGTATTGAACTAGAACAAACCGGCATGTACCCAATGAAAGGTGTATGTTTTATATATATATATATATATATATATATATATATATATATATATATATATATATACATATATACATATATATATATATATATATATATATATATATATATATATATATATATATAATATATATATATATATATATATATATATATACATCATCATATATATAGAGAGATATGTCGATATATGGGGATATACATATAAATGTAGACATGTAGATAGGTTAACAACATCTACATAACCATGGAGGTACATATAAATGAGATACCTACCACATACTGACTGCTTTACATACTGACGCGCGTAATCTCGAGGCTTAAGGTCTGAAAGAACATAGTACCGAAACACCAGATGCACGAAGTGTAATCTCACTATGTTAATGGACAGTTAGTCAGTGCTTCTGGTGTTGCGGTTTGGGTAGGTTACTGTGTGTACGTCTGTTTCTTAGTGCTGTAGTGTGTGTAGTGTGTGTTCTGTGTGAGGTGTGTGTTCTTGGGGGACTGTAATGTGTGGTTGTGTGTAAGCTTTGTGCGTCTGTTTGCGCGACCTAGGATGTAGAATATTAAAGTAGGGGGTGGTGTGGGGAGCGCAGACACCTACATTGGGGGTGTAGGGGGGCTTGGCCACCTGCTCATAGGTAGTGTAGGATGGTTTGTTTGGATGTGTTGGGTAGCAGTGTGTCTGTGTGTGCATGTGTGTGTTCCATGTTCGTGTTACCTTTGCAAGTGACTGTCAATGTCGGTAATGTGGAGTATGGGAGTCTGGTCCCGGTACTGTGTGCACCGGAACGCTGTGCTTTCGGGATTCCATAGGTCTCCCGTATACAGCAGTTGAAGTGTTCATATATGTGTATAACATAGACCATAGCAATCACACATTCTGCCACTACCAACCTTTATGAACAAAGGATATGGAGAGTATATGCCTATACACTATTACAAATATGTGCGATGGACATGAGCCGGTGATAGTGTTACCACCTGTCCCACTTTGCGAGGGACACTCCCGATTTGGACAATTGTGTCCTGACCAAATATATTAAATGTGTCAAATTTCCTGGGATTGTAGGACATAATTATGTCCCATATGTACTGTAATAGTTGCATACAATAGTTATTTCTGTATCTAAAATACCTACATGTTACAGGAAACAGGATAAGCAACTAAACTGCTACAAGAATAAGCTTATAATTAGGCAAGAAAGGAAAGTTATATCCCTTGTACTGACCATGGATTTGTGTCGGCCTGTAAAATCAGATGTGTGTCCTGAAAAGGTCCCACTATGGCCATATGAAAAGGTGGCAACCCTAGCCAAAGAGGGTTAGTCACCAACACAACTACGATGACTGCAAATACCTATGACAGAAATACACAGCTATCATGTAGCAACACGTTATTACATTCAGATGTATTACCAAAGGGATTCAAGGACTAACATCACCT
Organism: Protopterus annectens; assembly: GCF_019279795.1. Classification (NCBI taxonomy): domain Eukaryota; kingdom Metazoa; phylum Chordata; order Ceratodontiformes; family Protopteridae; genus Protopterus; species Protopterus annectens. The sequence continues at coordinate 445,992,539 of NC_056739.1, forward strand.
GCATGCTATACAGGAACCACATAACAGTGCCTTAATAAATCAGCCTGCAATTACCATTGTATTAGTCCACAAAAAGATAGGTGTTCAAATAGGGAAGCAACCCTCACTCACATAGCGATTATGTATAAAAGCAGTTCCTACACACCTGCATCTGCTAAGCACACCCACCATCACCCCCACACACAAACATATTACAATACAAACTGTAATAACATCACAAATCATTCACACACTGTACGACATCTGCAGAAGCCTTAACATACCTTGTCAGAGACACACTACCATGGCCCTATGTGAAATAACTGCTGTTATACAATGGAACAGCTGCTGATGTAATAAGGTTTGTTTGCACTAATCCCATTTCAGAGGGTTGTGCGTACACTGGAATGTGTTAGCAATTAGTGAATAACAGCACAATATGCTACACTTGTCCACCAAATCAAGGATGTCTGATGAGCACACTGTACACCACATAACAGTTCATACATAGTCATACGGCCTTGAGCTGGCCAAACATCCTTGTCAGACTTAAACATCTGCAGAAGTATCAGGTACAAACAAACCCTGCATAAGTAGCACTGTTCCGAAACATAACAGCTGTACTCACATGTAGAACTAAATCGTCTAGCCATTATGCACAGTCCACAGGAGTCATGAACTAATATATCTCTGTGTGTCTCCATATAGCTGTTGAAATATATCACAATAACACATCTAGGCCATCTCCCTCAAAAGTAAGGCAAATGGACAAAGCCCAAAAGGAGTATTCACTTATACACCACTGTTGCCATGGTATCGGCTAATGGAGTAGCTGCACAGCTGATGTGCATCCAATTAACTACTTTGGAACAGCAATTGGTGGACAGGATACCATATGTTACCGATATGTAACTAGAAAAGGATGTGTTATCACACATTCAAACCATCCGTATATACCAGTGGAACGTTACAAAGAACATTGAAACACAAACCGAAAAAGATTGAATCAACAGTTAACAACACCTTGAGTTACTAATAAGGTATGTAAAACAGTCAGTATGTTTGTGTATGTAGTACTATTCTGTAGTATTTAAAGTGCATGCAATCCATATAGTGGAAACAGTTATCTTGTAGTGATGCATTGTTGAGCATAGTAACGCTTGTAGTATTTGTGTGTACTGCTGTAGGTCACAAGGCAAACACTGCATACACCACAAGGAATGCTATATAAGGGCTTTGAACAGAAATACTCCTCACCATCCGATGTCAGTGGCAGGGCTGGTACAACAAGTATGTGCTATAACAGGGGATAGTATATGTTGATATATTGTAACTGTAGCCATATGTATGCATGCATTACAGAGATTAACATGTGGAAAGCTGGGCCACTGTGCAAGTATGATTTGCATTGTGGGATATTGTGCCAATAACTGTGTAATGTACAGTATTGTAGGCAGATATGTATTACATTGGTTGGGAGGATGGCCTAATGGTTAAGGTGTTTGCCTTACAAATGCAAAGGTGCAAGGTTTGCGTCTCACAAAGGATAATTGGCTAGGCTTACAATGGCTTGCAAGGGCAGTTAACCTAGTACTAACCTATGAACAAGCTACATAGCATTACTGTAATGTTAGGCAAACATTAGTTATGTCAATTGGCATTTACAATACACAATAACAGGATACATAAGTCTTTTAGAGAGCCGGCAGTTTATCAGCATGATAGCAAAGTAAAATGGAAGAGCTATTTAACTATCCATGCACATGTAATATGTGCAAAGGTAGGTACTAGGCTGTCTTACCAAGGGTATCTGTAAGCCTAGCTAGCATTTGTTGGCTTTTGCCACCCCCATAGGTTGGTTTCCTGTGCCTCTGAATGGCAGAGCCAATAGTTCCCTGTGCCTCTGTCTAGCAGAGCCACTGCAGTGATCCCTGGGGTACATGTCTGCCTCCCATCCACACGTCAAGGTTTCCCTTGGAGAGTGCTCGTGAGGCCCCCTGCCTGATGTACATTGGAATCATGTTCCAAAGCATAGGGAGTGTCTGGGTCAGGAATCTATCCATCCAGCATGTCCTACTCATCATTGTGGTTAGGTGTATATCCCTAGAGCATGTGGCTCTCAGGGGCTTCTGTTTAGGTGGAGCATATCCAGCAATACAGGGTTGGACATGGGCCTTGTATGTCAAGCAGAGATCACCTGTGAGTATGTGATATGCAACTAAGTACAGCTGGAGTTTCGTAGGTTGGGCTGCATAGGTCATCTGTTTGAGGTCAGTAATCCTCTTGGTGTGGTACTGGTGTGGTCTTCCAAGCTGTTGCAGTTGTCTTGTAAGGTATATCCCAAATGGGGTGTTGTATCCTTTAATGGGTCTAATATGACATGTGTAGTGTCACAATGGCCCCTCTGATCTGGATGCGAACCCATTAGAGATTAGGGGGGGCCATGTAGAAGGATATTCTAACCACCTTGTCATTATGGGTATCGAAGGAGAGATTGCTATCTACTGGGGTTCCTGGATCCTGTATTATCTTTTCTGTATGTAGGGGACTAGCACCTATGTGGTATTCTGTGGGTAATTAGTTATATCCAAAGGGGATGACTATACACTTTTAGGCATTCAACTTGACGCCATGATATTAACACCAGGTATCCATCTCAGGGCGACCCTTCCAGAGGGTATCTGTAACAGCTGGGGAAACAATTATTTCCCCTAGTTTGTAGTCATCTGCAAACCTTTTCAGCCAAAGCCCTCCTGTGCTTGTCTGTACATCAGAGATGTATATACTGAATATGAGGGGTCCTAGGACTGAGCCCTTGGGGATGACAGTTGTAACTGGTATACAGTCGGACCTAGGGTATGCAACTCCCACTGTGTGGGTTCTGTCCGTGAGCCACTTTGCAAACCATCACATGATGTAGGGGTTAATGTTCAGGCGGATGGGTATGTTGATAATACCAGAAGGAGGAATGGTGTTGAAAGTGTATGAGAGATCTAGGTAGGCTGTGTGGACATCTTTACCCTCATCTAATGCCTTAATAACTGTCTCTAAGAAGTCCACCAGGTTTAGGAGGCATGATCCAGCCTTAACAATGCCAAACAGGGAGGAGTCAAAACTTGGGAGGTACCCAATGTCTCTGTGACAGTGATCCATGATGTGCACCATAGCCTTGCAGACCAGGCTAGTCAGGCCTATAGGGAAATAGGTCCTGCGGTCCGTTATGGCACCACCTTTGTGGAGTGGGATAACTGTTGCTGTGCACCATTCAGGGGGCACTATGCTTGATGTGAGGCTATTATTGAACATGGTGCATAGATGGGAAGACAGTACAATCTGAAGTTCGTGTAAAATGCAGCCTGGGATGTTGTCCGGTCCCATGGATGCTGTGATATTGCCTTTAGAGTGTGCAGCTTTGTGAGGGATCTGCCAGGATATTTCCAATATCAATTGTTTCTGTAATGTTCATGCCTTTGTGCTGTAACTCAGAGCAGATCTGGTTGTTGACATCAAGATATGTGACATAGCTATGGACTGCTTTGTGGTTGTTGTTGGTATTAATTGCATTATAGTTTTCATAGCAAGCTTTGGAGGATCATATAAGGGATCTCACCTTCTTACTGAGGCTGGCCAGGGATCTCCTCCATGCATGGTATTGTACTCTTGTTTGCAACAGTGTCTTCCTCCTGTAGTACAATATGTTTTTGGCAGGGGACCACCAGATTGGTTTAGTTAATTAGGAGTATAGCGTCCTGGTTCTGTTTTGGATAGCACAAGCCATGCACTCCTACAAGTGCTTATAGAGTGCATTTGTGTAGGATTCAGCAGTTGTAACAGTACTGTCCATCTGCATGGGTGTCATGATGTCCACCATGTCTGTCTTAAGAAGCATGTAGTTGGCCTTGTAGACATATTATACTGTGGTTCCCTTAATGGGGGGGTAGGTGCAGGATGTGGTTATCAATGGTGTTCAGCACATGGTCTGATCGGACCAACGAGGAGTTGGCTTCACATGTGGAGCACCAGTCACTCATGTTGGTAATGACTTGGTCTAGGATATTGTTGCCCCTGGGGGGGGGTGTGGATATGTTGATTCAGGGCATTGGTGTTTTTGAATTACAGAAACCATTGAGCTTATGTGTTGGTACACAAGTAGTTTTCCTAGTTAATGGTGGGGTAGATTCAGTGAGACTTATGTGATGAGTGTGGTGTTGTGCAACTATGTTCCTTCTCCACATGGCAGTCAGGGTCAGGCTTGGTTGGAGAGACCTTTACCTCCAGTTTGACTAGATGAGTGCATCTCTGACAGGTTGTAGTGTTGGGTGGTAGGCGGAGAGGCTTGTCTGTGTACATGAGGCAACGTGTACATTGCCTCAAGATGTCCAGATTCATCAGATAGACAGGTGAGAACACTGGCCGTTGACTCTTGGACATGCCTGAATATAGAACTACATTCATCTAGATAAGTGAGGAAAGTGAGTACAAGAGCTACATTACTCTACGCAAGTGAGAAATGTATGTACATAACCTGTTCACCCTTACCTGTAGGTAATGAGGAAGATTGAGTGCTATAGTAATTATTAGCTTACGTAGTGTTTACAAGTCCTGAACAAGTGCTTAGCATGAATAAGCAATACAGATAGAGTCTTGGATAATATACACACATGGCCCCCTCCCCCCAACAGGTACACAAGCATATATCCATGTACACCACAGGGCCCTGTACTCACAACTATGCAGGTACAAGCTGCACTCAGTCTGCATGGGACCTGCCCCCATCACAGGTTGTATCATACACATATGGCAAAACAAGATGTTCTCCACGTACACATCATGTAAAACATAGCTCCATGTCAGGTTGTGTACACACACTGAATGGTGCACACCAACAAGTATCACAACCCACAAAGGGGGATACACCACGGATAATGGGAAGTACTTTACTACTACCCTGCTGAGTCTGGTGTGGAAGGCCATGAACCTTGATCACTTAAGTGATGTCAGCAGTACAGATGTAGATGACTGTATGGTTGATGTCACACTGCATATCATAACCTTGCCAGGTCATAGGACATCATCACCCATACTGTGTACCACCTACACTTGGTATACTAGATGTACATTCCTATGTCACAAGAGTGTTTTGCAACAGGACTGCTGGCAAAACCAACACTACAGAAAGTGTCTGAATAATAAGTGATCATCACACCAGTGGCAGCTACAGTATGTCAGGGTTAATGAATTTTATTCCCCCTCATTGTAGTCCATACCTCACAGACAAACAGAAGGCATCTACCTATTGAAGTATGTGAATGACTATGACCTAGGAGCAATAGCTGACTCGCATTCTCACCCCTATGTTAATAACCCTGTACCCATGAACTACCACCTAGGCAGTGGTCAACATAATGGACACTTGTGTGTGAGGGATGCAGCTGGGCAGTTGTTTTTCCTGTGATAGCTATGTCACCACACCTGTCAGGTAGTCATATGTGGCACCCTAATAATGATAGGGTGCCATTCATGAATATAGATATCATTGTCCAGCCATAGAGAACACTCATGTGACCCATATCAGATCACACATTTCCTTTAAGGGGTATTGGCCATGTGCAGATGGCCTACACCAGCCTTCCCATTCCCTATCTCCACTATGTAGCATGATGCATACCCTGAATAAAGCCATGTCCAACCTAGTGATGTTGGACATGCTAAACGTACTCATCCTGATTTCAAACACATACTTCATGGACATCCACCTACCACATGCTGGACAGAGCCTTGTCCCATACACTTGACATAGTCCTGCCATACTATGAATTCCTGTCCGTCAAAGCTGCACATCGCTCCCTCTCAGACATGGTGTCATGACCGCATGGTAACGCATGGTATATGTATCATTAATCCTGTGGATCAGTAATGTGGCACTGCTCCACCTGGTCCCATAGACCCACCTGTCGGCTACTGCCAGGTAACCTTTCATCCTAGATTCATACATGGCCCATGGCATATAGCCCACTAGTTGACTTTGACTGTACATGCTATAGTTGATATCCATCCCTGCAAATACCATCTGGCTAGCCAGTGTCCCATGTGTATCACATGTGCAACACAGGTGATACATGGCAGGATGTTGAATCGCTGTACAGTGCCATGTAGATGTATATGGCAGAACACATACATGTAAAACCTTATGTGAGCATGTCTGCAGGGTCACAGGTCATGTCTGTTAAGGCAGTGTAAGTCTTTATATGTGACATATACACTGCATCAAGGTCAACTGCATTAATGTGGACACATCCAGCCATGTGCTGACAGGTAGGAGCACCAGTACAGGCAAACAGACATGCCCACATCAAGACAGCAACCATATGGAGTATGAGCAATGTAATCAGGTGACACACACACACATATATGGTGACAATATCCACTCAACATTGAGTGTCACGTGTGTGACACAAACATGTCAGTGTCATGTAGGTTTGCAAATACAACTATTTAAACTGAATTAATGAGATACACATGTATGTTCAGCTGTAGCTCTGTATGTCTCTGTGAGTTACTGTGACCTGTCTCCATCATTATGTCTTCCAGGTATGCCACATGCAAGGCTTCCCCCTTTTACACACTTGGAGGATGAGGCCCTCATCCCATACCTACTCGGCAATCACGATACCCTGTTCAGCCATGTGCCACAGGATGCACAGCAGCCGGATGCCCTGTAGATGGAACTTCGCAAGAGGGTTAATGATGTGGATGGTCACAACTGCACATGCCAGCAGGTGCGCAGACACTTTGCAGACCTCATTACATGGGCGAAACAGCATGCAAATGCAATCACCAGGGAACAAGGTGCAACAGATGGTGGACCACCAACCCAGCCCCCACTCACATGTACCGAGGAGCTACTGGCCAACCTGGGGACACCTGCAGAACCACATCCACAAGCCTTAGCCAATATTGTGGAGGTGGGTGACTCTCAACCACTGAGCCTGGAGTTGCCTGGTAAGTCAGTACTGCACCTATAACAACTGTATTCCATATAGTTGCATGTCACTGTACAATATGTAATGTAACATCATATGCAAGGCATGTATACACACATGCTGCATACTATAGTATGCTACTCTGTGTATGCACACATGTACATACACCATAGTATAGTCTAATGTACTGGTGTATGTGTCATGAACATTGCTCCCTGTAGCCTTTATACAGGGGTGGATTATGCTCATACTGCTGTGTTACTCCTATTTAGGTACCTCTGGCATTCCGCTGTGACAGCAGCCCGTTGCAGGTGAGAGTGTTATTATTTATCAGGAACCGTAATGTACAAATCTATCTGCCATGTGGCCATTCACAACATGTACACATAATGTATGGTCCTGTCACAATATACAGGTCAGATCTGCAATGCATCACAATGACTACCCATGTGCAGCACTTGCAAACTATGTGAATCATCTCACCGACATGAATCCTCACAAATTTTATTGCCACATGTGTTGACAGCTGTGCATACAATGGTGGAGGTGCTGTTCACTTTAGGGATGTACAACAGATCTGATCTACACATGTGGTGAATACAAGCAGTACTACACAGTGGGCTGGAGTATGGCCAGCACACAGGTCTCACCGGTGTGGATCATAGCCCTGCTATGAATGTCACATAATGTGATGAGCTATCTTGACATGTCCATGACATCTATTGGCCTGGCTGCTACACTGCCTACCTAACCTGAAAACATATCCCACATACCACCCTTTATCTGCATAACCCTGTTGTCATTGGAGCATATATGTCATATGGGACAGCACATACATGTGAAATAGATGCCAATCACAATAATTTGGACAACACATGTATGCACATGGCCATGGAGGATGGCCAGAGACATGGAGCAACACACACAGTAGACGTGTTGTGCTTGTGTGTACACCCTGTCGTACAATCTCTACACATGGTTCAACCATGGCTTTTGTATAATGGTCATAATGTAGATGTGGAACATTAGACATCCTACAGGCCTGAGCATATCTTCTGTAGGCGTAACATCAATCCACCACATAAGATGTGTTGAACATCTTGAGGGTGTTGCAACATGACAGCAGTCACCTGTACAGTATCCACATCAGGCCACAGATACAGTACATTCCCGTTGCTGGTGTTGGACATAAATGCCATGCTAGCTCCTCATGTGTGTGTGTGCGTGTGTGTGTGTGTGTGTGTGTGTGTGTGTGTGTGTGTGTGTGTGTGTGTGTGTGTGTGTGGTACACAGATGTCATGTGGGACATGGTGTATCAATGTGTTCACCATGTCTGGCCATAGTTGCCAGGCTGCAGCAATATGGTTGCAGATGTGCAGGGGTGTCATCTGCATACCCATCAGTGATCTGTGTCACAACTTCCACATCATGGTTTAGTGTGTATACACCTCAGTGATGTGGGTCACATTCCACTGTATATATGTAGTCTATCTGAACACAGTCATGGCTATGAACCCTGTCTGTAACTCACACTGTATAGCACTAGAGACGCCTCATGATTTCCTGCAATGGCCATGCACATTAGCTAAATTTGCAATATATCTGTAGGGCAGACAGACAACACTGAATTGGTACACCATTGCCACACTGTATATTTGACAGGACACCATTGTGTTAAACATGTATGGATGTCATTGCACATGTCAGCAGATCACATGTCATACTACATGTGATTATCAAGGTCATATGCCACACATCAGGCAGGTGTACTGTTAACCTGTGCTGGTCCACATGGTGAAACACAGGGCTGTATGCTAACCACTACTATGATTGTGTAATTTGCATGCCGTCTGCTATGACACATGCATGCTGCTGTGTGCAACCTAGGGCTGTATGATAACTTCCACTATTATTGTCTGTGCTGCATGCCGTCTGCCGTATCACATGCATGTTGCATGCCTTCTGTCATATCACATAAGTGTGTGTGTGTGTCTATTGTATAGATTGTAATGTACAGTTCTTGTCTGCCCTCACAGGTGATGTAGGTGCATTGCCCTCCTGCGGTACATCAGATGTTAGTGTCCCCACAGAATCTAGCAGTGATGATGGATGTATGATTAGGACACAGGCAGAGTTGTCAGGAGCTGAAACTGTGCCATTGGTTGCCATTCCATCTATATCCACCTCATCCCCGCACACAGATCCCATACCTGCACATACCCCATCACCAGTGGCCATAGAGGAAGGACAGTTGGCGCATGGTAGATTGGAAGAGGAAAGTGTGGGGGCTATGGAAGGTGTGCCTGCACACCATGGTGTCAGCCAAACTACTGGTGGTGCCCCACACAGGCACGTGACCAGTGTTGCTCGTAAGAGGACCTCTGGCCAACATACTCCTGCATGACAGAGTGCAGCAGCTGGTGTCACCAGACGCATGTTTCAGGCTGTAATGGAGGCACAGGCACACGCTGAATGGTGCAACAGAGAAGATCAGAGGCTACAGAGGGCTGCTGTCTGTTCTTTAAACAGCAGCATCCAGGCAATGGTAAATGCTCAACAGCAGATTGCTGATGCTTTGGATAGATGGTTGGGTGACATAGTTGGAGTCCTTGACCATGGCATGACAATCCACGAGCATGAGCTGTCTGTGTTGGAACATCTGGTACGAGTGAGACATCAGGCACGTGGACATTGGCCTGCTACATCACCTGTATCAGGTCTACATGTACGAGCTACCTCACATGCCCGCTCCCATAGTGGCGGTAGCAGCAGCAGTGCATCTGGTGCTGTGCTGTCCACACCATGACACAGCAGGCCACGTGCACGTGGCCCGGGATGGTCCCAACAGGGACACAGTTCCAGTGGACAAGTGACATCAGACAGTACCCAATCTGCACCTCTGTCTGGTAGTGCTCGTGCAACTCCTGGCAGGCACAGGTCACATGTCCATGGCTGGACACCTTGAACTGTAAAACCTCACCTGTACAGTCTACAGCTGTCAATAATACCCCTGTGTAGGCCAGACACATGGGAGAACTCTGCGCATACATACACACACACACACACTGGACACACATGTAGGGCACCGCAACACACACATGCATAACATCCACACATGCCCGATTAGAACAAAGGCCCAAACCCACATACATAATGTCATCCAATGGTGCAGCCTAAGCCTCTGGCAAACAACACCCTGTGCATATGATGATGCCTGTGCTGCATCCCTGACATCCACACCATCGGTGCAGGACATGCTCATATGGTCTGATGCACAGGGAGAACAAACTAGGATGATACATGTATTTTACAAATGTTGAGGACTGTTGACAGGCAGCAGATATACCATGTAGTACAGGTGTACAATACTGTTAACAATATGTGTCTTGTGTAACAACAGTGCAGCCTAGGCCTCCGGCAAACATTAACACCCGGTGCATATGATGATGCCTGTGCCGCATCTCTGACATCCACACCATCAGTGCAGGGACATGCTCATATGGTCTGATGCACAGGGTGAACAGACTAGGATGATATGTGTAGTTTACAAATGTTGAGGACTGTTGACAGGCAGCAAATATACCATGTAGTACAGGTGTACAATACTGTTAACAGTATGTGTCTTGTGTAACAACAGTAAATGCATGTTGGTCATGATGTTCTGCTGTCCTTCTTCAGGTCTAATTGCACGTGCTGGTAGATGTCAGTGTTTGTAGTCAAGTGTCCCATATGTCAATGTAGACTACTCACAGGTATGTATGAATATACCAGCATGCACAGTGTAGCTGCCACATACCAGTGAGAATGTCCCACATTACAAACACGTCTACCATTCCAAGAGCATGATAGCTGTGTATTAAGCTACTGTGGCCACAGACGTTACATCCCTAAAGGGTAACATCACAGGTACAGTTACACGGAGTGGTGAGTTAAGACAGTGGTTTAACTGATTACAAGGGTAGAGGCCAGTGGGAAGTGTGATGTCTCGATGGGAATCAGTAATACGCATTCCCATGACAGGATGCCAACACACAACTGCACCCACACACTCAGGTATTGACACACAAGTATTCAGTGACACTGTAACGCACACACACACACACACACACACACACACACACACACACACACACACACACACACACACACACACACACTCATGGCTTCACCAACACAGTAACACACACTCGCACACAGTTGCTAATGGTGGGATGAGGACCCCTGCCTATGTGCAAATCATAATCACAGTACTTTGCACCTACATGTCATGCTGCAGAGAATATAAATCTACAGGTAGTCAGTACGGCCTAAGATCGGGGACATCAACATGGATAGTAGAATGCATCGCCTGGATGGTGGGAGGGGTCTTATCAGTTCAGTATGGTAACATACATCCTCATCCCAGGGACCAGTCAGCCCTACATACACACACTGTGGCATTCAGTAATTAATACACCTATGTCATGCACATACAGATACCTCACATGTGTGAGATACACACCCCTGCCTATGTCCTGCTTTCTACATTGCAGTCTGTACAGATGTGTACACTATTGCACAGGAGAGTGAGAAACAATTGAGATGTATTCCCCACAATACGTGACATATATGGACACACACGCAACCACACATGCCAGTACTGTGAATCTCAGACCTGCCTAGGTCATGTTATGTATGTCTGATGTACAGCAGTACTGCACGCATCACAAACTGTACTGGCACTTCCTGTGCCAACAGTGCTGATATATGCACTTGGGACATCATATCTATTAACAGGTGTCAAGTGATTTACCTTCGCTGTCACCCTGACTGCTGTCTAAGTTGTGTGTTATGTCCTTCAATTAATGAAACCATTGCTTACTGGTTACACAGGGTATTGTAGGACCATTTATGATACACCTGTGAGCTGTCCACAGCAAACATCCATCTGCAAAAATGCCCCACCACTTAGTTATTTCAACACATCTGTCCATACCTGTGGTACATCTTTCTGTACATTCAGCATATCACCATATACAGTTGGCAATGTTGAGGCTGCATTGCAGTTGCATGATGTACTAGGATACACACCACCTGCATACATCAGCAACTGCACACGCATGTTATCTGAATGTACAACACTACATATACAGGTGTGTAGGTCCTACAATCCTGACATTTGGTCATGCTTGTAGGCATTGCAATTGGTGGATATGTGTAATGAAATACATGACACATGGACTGTTGTATGATATGATGGGTGACCAGTACAGAGGGGATGTTACCTCGGTCAACATTAATATCACACCTTATGTACTGTTAGCATTCAGCAGCCATGGACCTACATTCCATGTGCATGTGTGTGTAATGGCTGTAGCCACCTGTTTGTACAAAGGACTAGAACAGCTATGCTACTTACAGGTATGTTGTGTGTGTGGCATGTACATACCCAGGGCAGGTACATGTATGTCATGTACAGCAACAGCCATCTGCTAATGGTGGAAAGTACCAAGGGCACCTGGTATGTGTACAGCTGAGACAGTGGTATCATTGCATTGCATAATACATGATGCAGCTGTGTCAGTGAATGTGTACTGTCTACAGTTGATGTAGAGCTTAGTACAGTACACAGGTTAAGGGTCACATGGTGGTGTACCCATCTGTCATACAACATGTATGGTTGAGTGTTGGTGGTCCGAGGGCATGGTAGTGTCTGCAGTTTACATCCTAGAATGCAGCATGTGACATTGTGTCCTGCACATGGCTCATCTGTAATGCCTTCCATAGGGGGACTGGTCAGTACATGTGAGTGGCCTTTATGTATGTGGGTACACCACCTGGAGTAGTCCGTACCTGTGTTATGGCCCACATGTCTAGTTCTGAGGTATATGGTGTTAGTGCTAGGTTCTGAGGTATATGGTGGTAGTGCCATTGTGCCATTGACATCAGCCAGGTGTTCCTCACTGCACAGATGTCAGTACTCCCCATTGTTGGATCTATAGTGACCAGCTGTGAATATGGATGCTACACATCTAGCACTTGTTTGCATAAGAAAACAATGCAGTTGTCCTGTAGGTGTATGAGAGTTAACCTGTGTTTAGGACATTTGCCTTGGAATGGCACTGTGTGGGCGGATGCGACTTGGGTAATATCCACACTCCCTTTTATCATGGATGCATGTGATATCTGACAAAGGCCTGCCTACTGTCAGCCATGTCATGCCAGAATGACAGCTGATGTTGTGTAAAAGACTGGTGTCAAATATATGTAGAGCAGCATTCCCGCTAACAATGACAACTACTAACAGCAGAGCCAATTACAATGTGTTCTTTACATATACCTGTAATAGCATGGCCACTGTGGCCCTCCGTGTTTAGCATCAGAGTGCATCCCAGTCAGCCAAGTGCTACTAGGAGTATGAGCATGCCCATTATATCCTTGTGTAGATGGACACATAATAGTGCATTCCGACCAGCCCTGTGCTACTAAGTGTGTGAGCATGCCCCCTGTGCTACTAAGTGTATGAGCATGCCCAGTATATCCTTGTGTAGATGGACAAATAGTGCATTCCAAACAGCCCTGTGCTACTAAGTGTGTGAGCATGCCCAGTGACACCTTGTGTCGGTTATGTGCCTCTGTGTATAGGCATGGCCATTGCAACCCTGTATAGTGGTAATAGTTGTCCATTCCACAGATGGGCATACTCCAGGTCAGGATGGATTCCTACTTTAAACACACAGGTTCACAGGTATGTACATCTTAACTGCCAGCATCCCTGTTGATGTCCGCATTCCCAGATGGTCATAATGACAGCCTTGACATGTGTAGTCTGTATGGGGCAATTCGTAAGTATGTAGTATTGTAATAGTAATCTGTAAATAGACAGGTGTTCCGTACCCACCACTGACGTGTGTGTGTGTGTGTGTGTGTGTGTGTGTGTGTGTGTGTGTGTGTGTGTGTGTGTGTGTGTGTGTGTGTGTATGTCTCTCCCCGTTTGCCGGTGGACTCTAAATTGCTTTTAGACTGCCCACAATCCATACACTTCTTATACCCACTGTTAGCAAGGCCGATGATGTCACCCATCTACAAATACACCTCTGGGAGGCCTGTGTCCCAGTAATCTCGGTAGCGCGTTCTGTAACTGCATAATGCTGTAGTGTAATAAAGTAGTTAGGCCAGTGTTCTAGTCCCACACTTGCCGTGTGTGTGTGTCCCCGTTTGCCCGAGGACTGAGTAATGCTTTTATATTGCTCACACTTCATACATTTTTTATAACCACCGTTAGCAAGGCCAATGATGTTACCCATCTACAAATACACCTCTGGGAGTGCTGTGTCCCAGTAATCTCAGTAGTGCATTCTGTAACTGCTTAATGCTGTAGTGTAATAAAGTAGTTATGTTGGTGTTCTAGTCCCACACTTGCCATTTGTGTGTGTATCCCCATTTACCTGAGGACTGAGTAATGCTTTTATACTGCTGACACTCCATACATTTCTTATACCCACCGTTAGCAAGGCCGATGATGTCACCCATCTACAAATACACCTCTGGGAGTGCTGTGTCCCAGTAATCTCGGTAGCGCATTCTGTAACTGCGTAATGCTGTAATGTAATAAAGTATGTTAGGTCGGTGTTCTAGTCCCACACTTGCTGTGTGTGTGTCCATTTGCCTGAGGACTGAGTAATGCTTTTATAAAGCTCACACTCCATACATTTCTTATACCCACCTTTAGCAAGGCCGATGATGTCACCCATCTACAAATATGCCTCTGGGAGTGCTGTGTCCCAATAATCTCGGCAGTGCATTCTGTAACTGCATAATGCTGTAGTGTAATAAAGTAGTTAGGTCAGTGTTCTAATCCCAAGTGTGTGTGTGTGTGTGTGTGTGTGTGTGTGTGTGTGTGTGTGTCTGCCTGCGTGAGACAAGTACAGTGCTTTGTAGTATTTGCTGTAGTGCGTGCCCTAAATGCGTGTTGCTGCAGTGTGATATGGTAGGAGTTTGTATACAGGACATGGCAAGTGTGTGTTTGTCTGTCAGAACCTGTGTAAAGGTGGCCGTGATTGTCTTACCATTGGACATGATTGGGGGCGGGTTTTGCAGTATTCCTATATAGTATCCGTCTTATCACACATTGGCCACCTCACGAGGAGTACAGCTGTCAGTCAGCCATGGCACTGTGTTGGCAAGCCATACCCATACATTCGGCTGCAGTGTGATATGGTAGGAGTTTGTATTCAGGACATGGAAAGTGTGTGTTTGTCTGTCAGAGCCTGTGTAGAGATGGCCGTGATTGTCTTACCATTGGACATGATTGGGAGTGGGTTTTGTAGTATTCCTATATAGTATCCATCTTATCACACATTGGCCACCTCAAGAGGAGTACAGCTGTCAGTCAGCCACGGCACTGTGTTGGCAAGCCACACCCATACATCTGGCAAAAGGCTGGTGAACTAAGTATGCAGCCCTGCTAGTACCCGGTATATGTCCCGCACCCATGTGCCATGCACAAACAACCTTGCCTAGGATATCCCACTATGTTGCTAGTAACATGCACATTGAGGACAGATAGTAGGCATGGTGTGACCGCAATGGCCTGCAGAGGACATGGCACCCTGTACAGTGGTACAATAGGCACATATTGTGCCTTCAGTATGTTCCACACTGAATGGCTGTAACATATGTGGTGCCATCATATGTGATCCACTAAGGCCAGACAATGCTGTAGACATGTGCCCTGTATGGACCCATGCCACTGACACCACGGAATACCTGTCCATTCTATCCATGCAGGTGCAGGGGCCAACCTCCTCACTATAAGCAGGTTTCACCTCACCAGGCCAGTATTTGCATATTGGGTTATAACAGGCTGTGTACGCTACATGTGTCTGCCAAACCTGGTACACCTGTACATGTTACTGTACAGTATTGTGGGACATGCACATCCCAGGCAATGTCCACGTGAAGGACTATCAAACACAGACATGGCATGCATTGCAAAGCTATGGCCCTACATATTGGTAACCAGGATGTCAGGCCAGATAATGCAGTACCCATCTGTATGGGACATTGCAGACACTACACCACTGCACTGCACACCATTGTCAGGTGACGCAATGGCAAGGATTACCCCTCACCTAGCCTTGTACAGCCATCTTGCACAGCCAAACACTACACACCCATGGAGCAATGCATACCTGCATGACAGTACTGGCACTCAGTGTCTGCATGCGGGTTGTGATGCTCCCAACCACAGTCACTCCCAGTATAAACCTCATTGGCATACCAACAGTTGTCAAGCACTTTTACAAGCCCTAGCCCATAGAACATCCAGATATCCCCTGTGGTGCATGTGGTCCTGTGCATTACTGCTGTGTGGCAAATTAAGTAGTTACATTGTGTATTTGCCGCTCTGGCAAAAGTGTCAATGGATGTCCATTAGAGTGTGGTTGTGGTGACAATGGCATCCGTTCACGTAGACTGACGTGTGCCACACCTAATGTATGTCTACTATATCTGTTGCAGATGGCACTCACTCACCTACACACATGTTCTTACAGCACTGCAACATGCCGCCTCTGTGGCACAGGTAGTAATGTCATGCACATGTAATAGAAATGAGTAGTCAGGGGTTTGCCCCTGTACTATTCAGCGTGTGGCAGATGATGCTTATGGTTAAGTCTCCAAGCCCTTCCCTGGTGTACATTGCCTGTCCCGCACACACACTCTCTGGTGGATGTGAAGGTGTACACCTGCACAGCAGCAGCATGTGTATTGTAACAGATGGAAATGGTCAGGTGATGGCCTTTGCACCTATTGCAGTCCTCCTCTAGCTGATTGCATGTGGTACAGCTGTGATGGTGTTCCCATAGCCATCTGCATGATAAACACAGTTCACTATCTAGGGAAACATGTTATTATCTGGCCACGACAATCACTGTGAGTGGTACCTGGATGTGGTGCTCTGACATGGCATTGCAGATGATATCTGGATGTACCTCAATCATTTTCCACAGTGGGAAATACCCTAATGACAGGAGGGTGATGTGCCACACAACTACAGCATGTAAGTGTAGCTATGCTGCATTGAGACTACTGCCTGTTTAACATGTGTGTGGTAATGGCTATTCTGCATGTTAAAATACAGACATGGCAATACTCTGTTCATGAGGGAACCCCATCTGTAAGGCCATCTGTGAACAGGTCAGTGTGTGCAACCATTTGTTTCCTGTGTTACACACTAAACACACTTCTGTGCACAGCAGAAGCATGGTGTGGGGATTGCAGACAGTACATGATGATAGGGATGTGTTACTGCCATCGTATCCCTGACATGACGTGTCACATAAGATAGTGGTATGACCTGACACTGTGTGGTATTCCCAGTGACAAGCCAATTATGGGCAACTCTTCATAGCTGTAGTCACACATCTACTACACATTGTACAGTTGCCTTGCGGTATATATGCATGTGTTGTGCTCCCTCTGCAAATGTATACCATCTGTTGTGTTGGGTTGCTGGTGATATCTATGCATACTGTCATAGGTAATCCTGTATGCTGTTGTCTATCACTAAGCCATATGTGGGTTTAAAACACAACACCATAGGCTGAATGGGTTGGTAGGTCCCAGCAGATCCTCCTGTCCCACTTCAGCTGACCATGGCACCGGGCACTAGCACATCTGGGGCCAAGTCATTAACATCAGCCTCTGTTGGCTCTGCACCACCTTCTGGTGGTATCACCACTGAGGATGGAGCATGTCCCCCTTGGGAGTGGGGCCAGACAGGTACATATCTGCTGTCATGCAGTCCTGGACATGTTGTTTAGGTGGCTCCCTAAGGGGTATCGCGGGGTGATGCTGCCCCTTCTGGACAGCCCCCAGCACTGCCACCTTTGCAGCTGTGTAGGTGCAGTGGCAGTTGCCCATGGCTGGAGACCTCCATCCCACTGTTCCCATGGGCTTTTGAATGCCAAAGACCCATCCCTATCCAGGGTGTATCCCCCCACGTGTCATATACCAACCCTGTATGCTGTCATTTCTGTGCTCCTACCTATCCTCCACGGCCATACCTACACTCCTTCACCAACATCTGACCCTCACCTATGGACACATAAGGCCATTAAGCTCCTAGGACACCATCTGCCCTATACATAGCTGTCCATTACACACACATGCCCACTGGACACATGAAACCCTTGTAATATGCATCATAACATACTACTGTTATCCTCACCACTGTCCCTCAGGCGCACGGTCCTGGTATGCACATCACTCCTACATGGTCTAGGTACACGTGAGGAGGATGACCCCATTGTACACAAAACACTACTGGTCCCTCTATGGTTACCCCATTTACCTTTATCATGATTATGATGTTGCACATAGCACATTGCAGGAGTACTGTTGGCACATAATGATTGGACAGGTACTGTTGTGTTAATGTACATTACATGGACAGAGTCATGTATATGGCAATGTACAACTATTTGCATGTATGACTGACACGTCTGTCTGAGGGAGTCTTGTGATCACATAGAGCAACACCACTACATAATACAGGCATCGCTGGTCTTTTCCGTTTCATTTGTTTGTAATGCTTTGTTGCCACATGGTATGTCCCTGATACATCTCTATATATGTATGTACCTATATGCTGGACATAAACACTCACATGTACATCTACATGATGGGATACATTCCTATACTGTTGAATGACTGCTCTGTATGATATCCTCTGGTTACAGCCTCTTATGCTCGATTAGCCTCTACATTGCTTAACCAATGCAATACTCGCATACTGGTAGCCAAACACACTTACACCCGCTCGATCCCACACTTGCTAATGTATCAGCATTGGTGCTTGCATCTGTCACTCACACCCCTGGATGTGAGCGGGGACCACAATATTACCTTGTGATGCCTATTACATTGTACTTCATGACTCCAGTATCAGGATTGGCCACCCATTAGGCGACGGCATCGCGTTCAACTGTACGGAATCAGCAGCCTGTCCAGTGACGCAATCATATTTGTGTGTACCTCATACAATGTGCTCCCAGCTTGTGATGCCTATTACATTGGAATACATGAATACAGTATTGGAAACGGCTGCTTATTAGACGACAACATGGCGTTCGACTGTATGGAATCAGCAGCCTGTCCAGAGAATCATTCATATTCGTGTGTTCCTCTTAGGCATACCTTGTGATGCCTATCACATCGGACTACATGACTACAGTTATAGCTGGCCTTAGGCATAGGCCAACTAAGAGGCTGCCTAGGGCACCGCTTTATTGGGGGCACTTTACCAGTATTTATTTGGTGTAGATAGACTAGGATGGGGGCACTGGGTGGTGTGGTGGGGGGTGACATTGTGCCCTCTGCCTAGGGCACCAGTTGACCTAAGGCCACACCTAACTACAGTATCGGAAATGGCTGTCCATTTAGGTGATCGCATGGCATTCGACTGTATAGAATCAGTGGCCTGTCCGGTGAATCATTCATAATTGTGTGTTCCTTTTACAATCTGCTCCCACCTTGTAATGCCTATCACATCAGACTACATGACTACAGTATTGGGAATGGCTGCCCATTAGGCGATGGCATGGCGTTCAACTGTATGGAATCAACGGCCTGTCCAGTGAATTAATCATATTTGTGTGTTCTGCATACACTCTGCTCCCATCTGGCTGATACATGGAAACCGAGACCCTGCATTACAAACGAGTAGATGGGTTGTGGTAGCCACATCCGTCGGACGGGTCATGCTACCGAATACCTATTATAGGTTTGCCACCTTCTCAATTGGCCAAGGTAGGACTTTATGGTTACCACTTGTCCCACTTTGCATGGGACAGTCCAAAAATAATCAAGACATAGCACATGTCCAGATTACAGGACATTATTATATTCTACGTTTCATTAATAATTGCATACAACAGTTATTTTATATATGACACTTCTATATGTTATGTGAAGTAGCATAAGCAATTCAAAAGAGTGTCAACTCTTTTTTTGGATATGTCCAGAGCATTTGACACAGTCTCACACCAAATCCTGCTAAACAAACTAAACTAATATCATCTATCAAATTCCACTCTTACTTGGTTCCAAAGCTACTTAACTGACCGGTACCAAGCTGTGAAATGGGAAAATTCTCTCTCTCCTCAGCTGCCCATAACTATAGGAGTCCCACAGGGTTCTATCTTAGGACCACTACTATTCACAGTCTTCACAAATGACCTCCATACCTCCACACAGCATGCATCTATAATTCAGTATGCAGATGACACTACCTTAATTTGTGCTGCATATAACATTCCCACCCTCCTGCAAACAACTCAACTAGCATTCTCTGACGTTGAAAACTACCTTACCAAAGCCCAACTTATCCTCAATCCAAAAAAAACTCAGCTTATGATTTTTACCAGTTCTAACAAAAACACTAACAGTCAATTCACTATCTACGCCACAAATGCTACTCCAATTGCTTCAGTGGCACAGGCTAAGTTATTGGGAATAACCATAGACTCCCACCTAAAATTTGATAGTCATCACAACTTAACTATTAAAAAAGTACATGCCAAACTGGGGTTACTCTACCGTATCAAACCATTTCTTACCAACAACACAAGATTAGCCATTGCTCACTCCCAACTTCTATTCACCCTACTCTATGCATCTCCCATTCTGACTAATCTCAACAAAACTGGACTAAGCAAAATGGAAGCCTGCTATAACAGAATTGCCCGCTTTGCTGCAAATAGCTCATATAGAACTCATCACTGTACTGCTTTGAGACAGCTCCACTGGCTTGAACTGCCCAACATCCTAACCTACAATCAACTCTGCCTCTGTCATTCTATCTATTACCTCCCCAATAAGTGTTCTGCCCTCAAAAACCCAGTACAACATCACTCAGCCAAAAGGCATCTTAGATCATCAAGCAAACTACTACTAGAAGTCACCAACAGCTACAATAGCTTTGGAGATGCACTATATAGTAGTTTGGTGGCTAAAAAATGGAACTCTGTCCCTACTAGCATTCAAAACACATCATCCAAAGCCTCCTTTAAAGACCTCATCAGGCAACATCTCAAGCAAAGTAGGCAGTGCCATGATTGCTCCCCAGGATAGTGAAAGTGGATAACATATGCATATTAAATCTAGAGCACTTGATAATAGTTTTCAATCTTACTCACAAACACTGGCTAATCTTCAGTGTATGTACTGTACCTGTGTGCTATGTATGTATTCTACCTATGTTCCAAATTTCAGCTGTACACCACAAATCTATTAATTACCTTTATTTTTAAAATTAATATTTTTTTTGTTTGTTCTCTCCACTGTAACTGTTTATGTGCCGCATACCACTGTAAAAACATTTCTTTTAATTTGTGTGTATACTGGTCATGTCTAAATAAGTAAATGTGTCTGTAATTTTTCTTTGTGGAGCTTTTCTCCCTGGGCCTCTGCTGAAAAAGGGCCTTTTCGGCTCAGTCAGACACCCCCGGTTAACAAATGTAAAATAAAAATAAATAAATAAAAATAAAATAAATGCAACTAGAGTAAGCCTTTATTTGTGCAAATAAGTGTAATCCTGTACTATGCACAGCTGTAGGTATGTTTAGTCCTGGAATGTTTGACATTTGTACAGAACGTGTCCCACTCTGGCCATTTGGAAAGGTGGCAAACCTATAGGAGCTGTAGGTAGAGACGTCAGACTTTGCAGGGCAACACACCCA